>NC_090324.1:5252649-5468932 GCF_040869045.1 Eurosta solidaginis
AGAGTATTTTTCTAAATCTCGCGGATTCATTGCAGCCTTCTACGTTTTCGCAGAAGCTTCGCCATGCATCTCGCTTGGCTATCCTTATTTCATATTTATAAATCCCCAGACTCACCTTATAGAGCTCCCAGTCCGAGGGTAATTTACTCCTCCTGGCTCTGTTGAAGAGCCGCCGACTGGACGCTCTTAGGTCGTCAAGAGAATCCGACCACCAGGGCGGCTTGCCCTTCCCCCTGTAAGTTTTCAATGGGCAGGACAGCTGAAAGGCGCTATTGCTTGCCGAGGTGAAGTTTTCCACCAGAACGTCTATCTCAGATTCGGACAGGCCCGAACTAATGATAGGCACCGCAGGCAGTAGCTCTCCCAGCTTCCTACAATACAAGTCCCAGTTAGTACTTTTAGGGTTCCTAAAAGATATTTTACCGGGACGTTCTTCGTTCACTGAGAACTGAATATATCGGTGATCAGAGAAGGAGTGCTCGTTGAGAACCCTCCATCCAGATATCCGACCTTTCAGTTCTCTACTAACCAGGGTGAGGTCCAGGACCTCCTCCCTTAACGCAGTAATAAAAGTCGGGTCATTCCCCCTATTACATATACAAAGTCCCTCATTTACAATAAAAGTAAATAAAGACTCACCTCTAGTGTTGGTATCCGAGCTTCCCCAAATGCTATGATGGGCATTTGTATCGGCACCGATGATCACGCCAACACCTCTCCGCCTTGCTTCAGCGGTGATTTCACCCAGTATCGCAGGTGGTGGTCCCACTACGTCCCCGTGGGGCATGTACGCTGAGACCACCCACATTTCATTACTTCCTCGCTCGAGGCAGACCGTGGTTACGTCAGCATTGCTGAAATTAGAGAGAATAAAAGCTTTAATCTCTTTTTTTTAACAAGCATGGGATGAAGCAGTTAAAGATAAAACAAATGGAATGGCTAAGCTTTTAAATTCAAGTAACCGAATACCGAAAAACCTGCAAACAGATGATGGAAAGGATTTTTACAATACTAACTTTAAGAGATTATTACAAACAAAAAATATAAATCATTATTCAACATGCATCATTAAAAGCATCTTTAATAGAGCGATTCAATAGAATGATGTGGTAAGAATTTAGTTTCTGGGGAACTTATAAATGGATATCTATAAAAATTTAGTCAACGATTATAATTATACAATTCACAGGACCATCAAATTGACCCCAAATGAGGTAAATTCCTCGAATGAACAGCATTTATTGGACACTGCATACAACAATTTAAAAGTTTTTCATTGACCAAAATTTTAAATTAATGATGAGGTTGGAATAAGTAAATATAAACATGTATTTGAAAAAGGGTATACACCAAATTCGACAACAGAATTTTTTAAAATAAAGTCAATTAATAACACAAACCCTAAAACATATATACCTGAAGACTATCAAGGTAATGCTATTAAGGGAGGATTTTACGAATACATTTCGAACTGAAATTATGAGCTTTAAGGAAGAAGTAAATTTTGATAAATAATGCTCAATTGACCCATTACTAGGTTTCAGTAAAAGAGTACTTAAGCCGGGGATTGTTCATTACTCCGACAATCCAGTGGATATAACAAAAATAAACACGATATCTGTTGAATGTAATATCATCAACGGATCATATATAAATGAACTATCTGTGCATACAATTCATCATTCATCATTTCGCTTAGAGTTAGTCCAGGATAAAAAATATCAGAAATACCTGCTCATGTTATATATTTACCGGTTAATACACGTCAAAGAAGCACTCTAGTTCTTAGAGTTGTTGATCAAACTGCAACCTTGGTTAGGGAGAGAACATATCAATAAGACTGCATTTAAAACCTATCTAAAAATGATAATTTTTAATAAAAAGCCACCACATACAGATGTTTTGAATAGTTTTCAATCAACCTCAAAAGTATTGATTACAAAAACAAAAAATCTACACTCTAAAGAAGTAAAATCTCCTGTTCAACATAAACTTGATTTAACCCCCGCGAATAAGGAGTTCCTAATAAGTCTAGGATTTAGTTTAAATAATGAGTGATATAATAAACGTTTTGTTCAAACCCATGTTTGATAATTGTATAATAAAAAAAGATTACATTTTGTTTGACATTTTATTGGATTGTAAGTTTGTGTGTGTGTACATGCTGTTCCCATATATATATGCATGTGAGAATATTAACACACTATACAAACATGCCGATGGCCACATCCATCCATGGGAAAATTGTTCCAATATAAACACTTACTTTTTTTTCAAATAAACCTTTTTCAAATAAATAAAAACAATTTTTATTTAAAATTTTTTATTTTAATTTTCTCCATATTTTGGCGTGGTTAGCAATACGTAATATAATTGTGTGTGTGTAGTTTCATAAAATTACTATTCTTTTTCTAAATAATCTTTTTGACAACATTTATAAATGGAATATATTTATACATTTTATCATGCATGAGTATACAATAAGCAGCGGTGTTGGCAGATACGGCCTTGTGGAATTTTAGCTCAATCCGAATATCGATGGGACCGCTTTTTATAAATTCATTCTGATGTGTAACATCTAAAACAATTATTGGAGCATGTGGAACAAATTGATCAGGTGATAAAAGTGGTTGGGGAGTGCGTCCATAGTAACTTTGTTGAAATTTCAAATACATGTCATATAATAGAACATACCGATTTCGATCAAATTTAATATTAAGATCATCATATGGATATGTAGTGGAGTTGAGGTGAACTTTAACATCCAATAAGTCGCAATGTGTCAATTTATTTTCAATTTGAAATCTTAAAATAATATAGCGAGGTCTTTCATTTTCACCAAACAGTTTGACATTCCATAAGATATTAGTGCTTTCCTGTAGAGACGGGTTATGGTAAACATCCCAACTTCTAAACGAAATGTTTAGTGGTTGCTTGCTATTAATTGTTCTCAACATAGTTAACCGATACGAGTCTGAAAGTTGAAAATGTGGCACTTTCCATGTAATATTTGAAAGTTTTAATAAAAGCTTTTCTGATGGTGTAGTTGACGTCATAACAGCATCATCTTCTTTGGCTCGTATTAAGATTAATTCATGTTTACAATTCACAATAATTTTATCAAAATCTTCGGCGAATCTAAGCAGGTTTTTCAACGGTATACAAAAATTAAAATGTACAGTCTTTAGGTTAATATTTTCAAATGGACACCACCCTGCATTTTTTAGATTTTTACTCTCAAATTCGTTAAGTGATACATAATTTTTCATTGCTGTTGCAATACCCAACTTTCTAGTGCGACCGATTTCTATTCCATTAATTTCATATCAAATCTCCTCGAATAAATACGCCATACAATTATTAAGCAGCTGCACAGTTTTTGAAACTAGCGAATTACTATTTGATATGAATCCCTCAATGTATAAAATACTCTCACTAGATAGCACATATAAATCTTGATTTTGTATAGGGATCCGAATTTCATCATTGTTTTGAAACGATTGCAGATATGGTTTGTAGCTATGGTAATCCTTTTTTATTATTCTGTTATCAAACATGGTTTTGGACAAAACGTTTATTATATCACTCATTTTATAAACTAAATCCTAGACTTATAAGGAACTCCTTATTCGCGGGGGTTAAATCAAGTTCATGAGATTTTTCTTCTTTAGAGTGTAGATTTTTTGTTTTTGTAACCAATACTTTTGAGGTTGATAGAAAATTATTCAAAAAATCTGTATGTGGTGGCTTTTTATTAAAAATTATCATTTTTAGATAGGTTTTAAATGCAGTCTTATTGATATGTTCTCTCCACGAAAATAAACCAAACTACCAGTTTGATCAACAACTCCAAGAACTAGAGTGCTTATTTGACGTGTATTAACCGGTAAATATATAAAATTAACAGGAATTTCTGAGATTTTATATCCTGGACTAACTCTAAGCGAAAACTGATGAATTGTATGCACAGATAGTTCATTTATATGAGCCGTTTATTTTGAAAGTGGCATAAGTCATTTCATGTCGTTTAGGTTCGGTGGTAATTTGTTTGTATCTCTCCTCGCCTCCAGTTTTTTAGAGTCCAATATCCAAAATATGCAATTCTTATTATTATTTTATAATTGTAGAACCATTTATATGTGCATTCGTTCAAAAATAACAATGCATTTAAGACCATGAGTTGGAAATGACTTATGCCACTTTCAAAATAAACGGCTCATATATGATCCGTTGATGATATAACATTCAACAGATGTCGTGTTTATTTTTGTTATATCCACTGGATTGTCGGAGTAATGAACAATCCCCGGCTTCAGTACTCTTTTACTGAAACCTAGTAATGGACCAATTGAGCATTCTTTATCAAAATTTACTTCTTCCTTAAAGCTCATAATTTCAGTACGAAATGTATTAGGGTTAGCGCTTATATCAACATACCCTTGATTTGAAGGATCATATCGTCAGCTTCATAAGAATAGGTGCTAAGTCAACCTTTTACAAAAATTTAGTTTTTAATGCAGTACGATAAATAAATTTAATTATATAGATTGCAAAATGAAAAAATGGAAAAAATTTGTTTTTTCCTTTCTTCTGGCAATGATGTGCAAAAGTGCTAAGTCATATGTTGTCAAAAAAAACGCGCAAAAGTGCTAAGTCAGCTGTTGTCAAAAAGAGCAAGCTAAGTCAAATCGCACGTCCTTTGTTGTAGTGTACATAAATTGCACTAAATTAATAATTTGAGTTATTGTTTGATTTGAAAAAGGTAAGAAATTATTATTACTTAATGCAACAAAGAACTTTCTACAAAAAATATTATTTAATAGAAGAATGCGATGAATACTGACGACAATAATGACAATAGCTATGCAGCAGGTGTCTGCCTTCAGTGCACCATTGATGAAAATTATGGAATTGAATCTGTTCATGGAGTAGTTGGACTGGTGCCGTATGGGTTCATTAGTGATTCTGATGATTCTTTCAATATACCGATCAGCTCTAAAAAGCGACAGAAAAGAAAGCAGCGCATGGATTCAAATATCAAATAAAAAACGACGAGAAAAAGGCAAAAGCTTTCATGGAAAACAGAAGAAAGATGGGGTGTGGAATTACAAAATGTACAAAGAATCCAAATCATTAAATCCAAGGTGTAAATGCAAACAAAGAAGTGGAAAAGCTGAAAGGAAATGCGCAAGCGTTACTGATGCTCGAAGGAAGGAAATCTTCAAAGATTTCTGGGACATGGACTGGAAGCAAAAAAAATATATATGAGTATGTTGGTACATTCTGTAAAACCTTCTCATCCACGCAATCGTACCGATCCTGATGTATCCAGAAGAGTTCGCAGTTTGAAATAGCATTTCAAAGTCAATAATGAAAATGTGCGCGTGTGCAGAAGTTTTTTTAAACACCTTGAATATTGGTCGACGGGTTTTTCTTAACTGGTTCAAGGAGCCCTTGAGCGGCAACAGCAATGTACCAAAAAAACAACTACAAAACAAATCCGAAGAAAAAAAAGCCTTGAAATTATATTTTGACAACCTTCCCTCAATGGAATCTCATTACTGCCGTTCTGGAACGCGAAAAAAATATCTCTTGCCAGAATGGAACTCAAAAAAACATATTTATGATTTTTATTCAAAGGATTGGTGTAAAGCTCACAACATGCGGCCACTTTCGCTTACACAAATTCATTCTGAATTTGAAAGCAGAAATCTCAGTTTGTTTACACCAAAGAAGGATCAATGCGAAATATGTGCCCTTTACTCCGTCGGAAGTATTCCACACGCAGATTACACTATTCACCTAGAAAAAGAAAGAAGAGGCAAGAATAGAAAAACAAAATGATAAAGCGTCAGAATAAAATGTTTTCACAGTGGATCTTCAAGCAGTGCTGATGGCACCAAAATCTAACGTTAGTAGCTTATATTATAAAACTAAACTGCAGATACACAATCTGGTATTTTATAATATTATTAACAAAAAAGGATATTGTTTCTTAAGGAATGAATCTGAAGGAGGAGTTAGCGCCGAAGAGTTCGCAAGCATTTGGGTTTGGTTTATTGAAAACAAGGTACTTCCTAGCCTTGATAATGAGAAGCCTATTAAAATAATTTTTTATAGCGATTGGTGTGGTTATCAAAACCGCAATTCTTTACTCAGTAATGCGCTTATTAATACAGCCATAAAAAACAATATTGTTATCGAACAAAAATATTGGAAACTGGATATTCGCAAATGGAGGCCGGCAGCGTCCATTCTACTATAGAGCGTATGATCAAAAAAAGAAATATTCATGTTCCTGCTGAATACATAGAAATATGCAAGACAGCTCGCAAAAAGCCATTTCCATACGAAGTGAATTACTTAACTTAAGATTTTTTCAAAAACTTCAATAAAATCGAATTTTATAAGAGCATTCGTCCTGGACGTGGCAAAGGAGGTGCAAAAGTAACAGACATACGCGCACTCCAATATAATGCAAATGGTAATATTTCTTTTAAGTTAAGGTTCAATGATTCGTGGAAAACTTTGCCACAACGAATGAATAAAAATGTAATTGCAACGAAATGGTGCGATTTGGAGAAACTTTTCCTTAATTTAATTTAATAATTTTTAGTTTTACAGCAACAAAAAGGACTGTGTATATGTAAACTTAAATTGTTTAACAAATAAAGTTCCTATTTATGTTTAAAACGTAAAGTATTCTTTTTATTTTTAGTGCTAAGTACAATTTTTTGTCTTTTTCTTGTAGTAGAAAAAGTGCTAAGTCAATTAATAGCTAAATGGAAGCCATTATACGTTCTTTTATTATTTTTTCTAATAAACATCATTTCACTGTCACTTAGCTCAAAAATGTGCATTTAAAGTTCTAGAAGAAAATGTTTCTTTCAAAAGTTATTGAGTTTTATTTGTCTCCTGTAAAATGTGAATTAAGTGACTTAGCACCTTTTCTTATGAAGCTAGCGATATATGTTAGTGATTGTCTCCACTATATCATACATTTCATATGTTCCAACAGGTATCTCAATAACATTCGATCCAATGTGAAACAAATTGTTTTCTTTATTCACATTTGGAATTGTATGATATGAGTCAAAACTGATTAACCCACAGACATAATCTGGTTTTAGTTCTATGGGAGGGAAATAATTTGCAACCAGTATAGATGAATTACCACTTATTGTTAATGTAATCGACATGTTGATAGGCTATCATTAAATACTTAACTGAAATAATTATTAAAACACTTTTCTATTTATTTGTTTATTTATTTACTTTATTAATTTAAATCATTAACATCCACCCAGGAATTGTGTTCAGAAGAGAATCCTAACCATTTAACATAAACTGTATTGTTTCTACGTCTCAAAACTATTTCAATTAAATATACATGAAAGAGTTTAGTATTCAAAAGTTCATATTCGTAAAATCCTCCCTTAATAGCATTGCCTTGATAGTATTCTAGTATATATGTTGTAGGGTTTGTGTTTTTAATTGGCCTTATTTTAAAAACTTCTGTTGTCCAATTTGGTGTATACCCTTTTTCAAATACATGTTTATATTTACTTATTCTAACCTCATCGTTAATTTTAAATGTTGGTCTATGAAAAACTTTCAAATTGTTGTATGCAGTGTCAAATAAATGTTGTTCATTCGAGGAATTCACCTCATTTGGAGTCATTTTGATGATCCTGTGAATAGTATTATTTTCTTGCGTTCGTGCCGAACAGACGTGTTTTACCTCGCTCTCTGTTTTTTATTCTTTTCGTCCAGTTTTTATTTATTTATTTTACCTATTACGATATCTGGTGTAATGGATAAGTATTGTACCAAGTACGACAAGCATTTTTCGCGTTCGGATACCCTTGTTGTGCCTTGTGGTGGCTTTTGCAAGAATGTCTACCATCGTTCTTGCTGTGAAGGCAACTTTTCAGAGTAAGACGTGAATTTGCTTACGAAGAAACGCCACCTAAGTTATATGTGCACGGATTGCCTAAATGCCTACGGCAAGCTTTGTAACGCCTATGACTCTGTCTTGGCATCCCATAAAGCTACATTGGAGTCCACAATGCTTGCCTTGGACCTTAAATTTAAGGATTTGTTTGCGGAGATGGCTGATATAAAAAATGTCATGAAAAAACATTTTAAAGATAATGAAGACGACTCTAACAAAAACAATGAAAGGTCTGTGGAGGTGATGGCTGATGGCATAAATAAAATAAAAAATGTTGTCAGCTCTATCATTAATCCGAACTCGTTGAGTAGTGGTAATATTAGTTGCGCGCTCAAACCTCATACTCTATCGATTTCACCTACACTAATGCAGCCATGTATACATTGCCATTTTCTCGCCCGATCACCTGTTTATGCAAGTCCAATTTCTGCTGATAACAATTGTGAGCCTTTTTGTGTACACTCAGCCACCCCCTCGCGTGATTTCAGTATACAAATGTTTTATGCTAAACGATTGACAGCACCTGTTAATACTGATGATATTCCCAATACAACTGTTAACCCCAATACTGCTGCTAACTTTGTAATGTCTAGTAAGAACAAGACTCTAGCTTCAAAAAACAAAGGGAATGCTGTTGGGAACAGCACTAATTCTGTTAATGCTGATGATTCTGATGGTGTTAGTGTTCCTGTATCTGTTAATACTGCTGATATTCCCAATACAACTGTTAACCCCAGTGCTGCTGCTAACATTGCAATG
Organism: Eurosta solidaginis; assembly: GCF_040869045.1. Taxonomy (NCBI): domain Eukaryota; kingdom Metazoa; phylum Arthropoda; class Insecta; order Diptera; family Tephritidae; genus Eurosta; species Eurosta solidaginis. The sequence goes on from NC_090324.1 coordinate 5,261,363, forward strand.
TCTAGTAAGAAGAAGACTCCAGCTTCGAAAAACAAAGCGAATGCTGTTGGGAACAGCACTAATTCTGTTAATGCTGATGATTCTGATGCTGTTAATGTTCCTGCTATTCAACCCAATTCTGGTAATGATTCGACTGCTCTAACAAAAACCGCACTCGCAGCCCTAATCACAGCCCCTGTTTCTGAATCGGTTGCTTTAGAACCTGGTGCTCCTAGGGAGGTGACTTCTGTGGTGCATTTGTTTACTAGAAAGTCGAACCGTGACCGCGCTACTTTAAATGCATCAAAAAACTTGGCAGGCAACACTCCAGAAGTGGTACAAGTTTAAATTATGTCTTATCAAACGTAAATAATATCTCACTTAGTATATTTTATCAGAACGTTAGGGGGTTGAATACCAAACTAACGGAAATTTTTCTACTGAGTCATGGGAGTTCTTATGATGTAATCGCTTTTACTGAGACTTGGCTAAAACCAACAGTTTTTAATGCTGAACTTTTATCGAGTTCGTTTCAAGTGTTTAGAAAGACCGACTGGCCAGAGCTGGTGGAGGTGTGTTAAGTGCCGTTCACACTAGGTTTTCCGCGTAGGATCTACATTTTCCTGACTTTGAGGATGCTGAGCTTCTTTGTGTTAGAGTAAAACTTTCCTCAACCTACATATATTTTATAGCCAACTACATTCCCCCACAATCTGACATTTCCTTATATTTGAAACATTCCTCAATAGTGAAATCTGTGTGCAGTACTACCAGGGCCTGTGATTCTGTCACTGTACTTGGCGATTTTAATCTGCCATGTGTGCCATGGAGTCTTATCGACGGGCTCTAATTCTTCTCGCGCTAACCACTATGATTTCCTAAACGAGTTTGCAGATGTTGGACTTTTTCAAGTTAACAACATTCAGAATAAGTTCGGTAAATGCTTGGATTTAATTTTCTCAGACGATTCAAATTGTTTTGTAAATCGATGCGATACCCTTGCCCTGCCTGAAGATGTGTATCATCCTGCTCTCACGATGTTTATGGAATCTCATAATTTATCTGAGCATTCCTCCAACGTAGTGCGAAAGACCCCTCACCGATTTCTATTTAGAAAAGTCAATTGGTCTAAAGTAATACTCGAAGTATCGAGAATAAATTGGCCTGAGTACGATGGGGATATTGATGAGAGTATATCCCATTTTAATAATGTATTATACGGAATATTTAAAAAATGCATACCTACGTCCGAAACCACTGCTATATCATCATCGGCTTGGAGCACTAAAGAATTGAAACGCCTGAAAAATCAGAAGACGCGTTCATTCAAACGTTACAAACTTTCTGGATCAATGACTGACTATGCCGCCTACTCAATTTTACGTCACAAATATAACACATTGAACAGAATTTGTTACAAGAACTATATCAGTAGGATTAAAAGCCAAATTTTTGTCAATCCTAAGTCGTTTTACAGCTTCGTTAATTCAAAAAGGAAGATAAAAGGGTTTCCTTCTACAATGAAGCTAAATGATCAGATTTCCAATGATAGCTTCGAAGTTGCTAACATGTTTGCGGATTTCTTCGAATATAACTTTTGAAGCACCTATGAATACCATCCATCGAATTATCCTTTCAGATTGTCTCCTCTGGATTCCCAGGCAGTCCCATATATATGTATTGATGATGTTCTTACTCATCTGGAAAATCTATAAATTTCTTACTCTAGTGGTCCAGATCAAATTCCGTCGGTAGTGCTGAAATCTTGTGCTCGATACTTATATCGACCTCTAGCCTGTTTGTTTAATGCGTCCCTGAAGCAAGGGGTATTCCCCAAGAAGTGGAAGGAATCATTCATTATACCACTGCATAAAAATGGAAGCAGAACGTGTGTTATAAATTATAGAGGAATAGCCAAACTCAACACTATTCCTAAGCTATTTGAATTGATTATCACAAAACATATTACTTTTAGAGTATTTTCATTAATTGACTTTTCACAGCATGGCTTTTGCAAGGGTAAATCAACGGTGTCCAACTTGCTCGAGTTTACAACCTTTGTATACAACAGTTTCAAGTCTAATTGTGAAGTTGCTGTTATTTATACTGATTTTAGTATGGCATTTGATAAAGTTTCTCATTCTATACTTTTATTCAAACTTGATGGGTTAGGATTTCCTCCTTTGCTTCTCTCTTGGGTTTCTTCTTATGTGAAGAGAAGAAAACAAAGAGTTATATTTAATAATTGTTGGTCTCGGTTCATAAACGTATCTTCTGGTGCTCCTCAAGGCAGCCATCTTGGTCCGGTTTCGTTCCTGTTATTCATTAATGACCTTCCTAGTGTTTTGAAGATCTGCAAGCCGTTGATGTAGGCTGATGATGTCAACCTTGTAATGCCTATCCGCTCACCCGTGGATAGGGCATGTCTTCAGGCTGATCTGAATAGTCTAGGTGACTGGTGTATTATAAACGCCCTGTCACTAAACCTACCTAAATGTAAGTTCATGTGTTTTACAAGGAAGTCCTTCCAATCCCATGATTGTGTTATTGGCGACTATGTAATCTAGCAAGTCACTCATTTTATTGATTTAGGCGTTACAATGGACCCAAAACTCGATTTTTAACTTCATATCGAACCTTGCGTGAATAGCGCTAAAGGTACTTGGCTTTCGTTAAACGTTGGTATAAAGAATTTAATGACACATACGTTACAAAAACTCTTTTCATATCATTGGTCAGACCTAATTTGGAACTTGCTTCAATAATTTGGAATTCGCGTTATGAGGTTCATTCTCACAAGCTGGAATCGCTTTAAAAATCCAAAAATCTTCCCCCCTATTGCAGCCGGTTAAAATTAATACAGCTGCCCACATTGCAGAGCCGCAGGGAGATGCTTGGTGTCTTATTTATTGTTAAATTAATAAGAGGGTCAATAAGTAGTCCATCTTTGCTTGGTGAAATTAAGTTTAACGTTCCTATTAGGCCATCTAGACATTTTCAATCAATTTGTGTAGCTACATGCAGGTCGAATTATGAAATGCACGAACCACTTCGCTGTTTATGTCGTGATTTTAATAAACACTGTAAAAATTTAGACGTCTGCGACTCGTTTCTTCGTATTAAAAAATACCTTTTAACTACATTAAATTATTAATTCGAAATGAAGCAAAGAACACTAAACAGTGATATACTGTTCAACCCTCTGTTTCAAATATGAAGTACCAGTTACTTGAAACTTGTTTGCAAATTGCGTTGTGATCATTATTTTTATATGTATGCAATCAAATTTACTCTGTATAAATTCTATTCTGTATATATTCTATCTACTATTAATTTGCTTTATTGTCAATTTCATAAATTATTATTTAATAGCTCCTCCATGAGTACATTTTAACACATTAACAACATTTTAAATTTTGCTTACTTCTAAGTTTTTAATTGAAATTGTCAAGCGTTTAATTAAATACTGTTTAAATATTACTTTAAAATTGATGACTGCTTATGTTGTTTATATCGTGTATTACATCTGCGAATTAAGTGTCCGTATATTTGGTCTGTATAGTTGTTTAATTTATAGACTGATAAATAAATAAATAAATAAATAATCATTGACTAAATTTTTATAAATATCAATCCATTTATAAGTTCCCCGAAAATTAAATTATTTCCACATCATTCCTTATAATATTCTATTGAATATGTTTATGTAATTCTTCTATAATAGCTCTTTTGTTATTCATTTTTTTAATGCTTTTAAAGTAGGGAACTTTATTTTTAGCACTTCAACATCTTTTTCCTTAGGATGTTGTTTCAACACAACGAAACACATCAAATAATCCTCAATAATAGATAAATAGTTGTTTATATTACTTAATTCCTCCCCACATTCACCTTTTATTCGCCGATCTATTAAATCCTGAAGAATCGATACATCATTTTTAATACTGTTATTCAGGATTATATTTATTTATTTGATTTGATGTTATAATTTAGTTTTTATCTTATTTAACTCTTCGAAAAAGAATACTTTCGAAATGGCATCATCGTCTTCTATATGAGCAGCTAGGTTAAATTTTCTTTTCTTGTTTAAATTAAGGTTTTTATTTCGGTCTAGTATTGTTTTCGTTTTCGACCGACTACTACCAAATGAGGAATGTCCAAATTTATTTATAGTCATATTACTTAATAATATTTGCTTCTCGCAACTCTTCAATAATTGATATAATCTCGTTTTGATGGTTGTTATGACCAGCACTTGTTGAAGATATAAGCAACCTCAATCTATCCACCAACTCATTAGGATTATCCCAACATTGATAAATATTTTCGCGGCAATCGATTGATTTCAATAAACCTCTACCCCTTATGAACGAGTGTGGATCATAATTGAATAATTTCCTGATAATATGTAGATATTTATACGATTTTGCCCCCTTAATTTGACTATCTGGGTTATAGTTACGCTTGTGAGCATTTGTATCTAATATAATCTGTCGATAGGTGTGCAAATCACCCTTTTTATAATGTTGCGGTTTTCTATAAAATATTAACTCGAGCAGACCTGGTGTCATTTTCCATTTATCCCTACCAATCTGTAAAACATTTTTAGAACTAATTTTTAATGGTTTGAGTCGAAATCGCCATTGTCCATTTGAATCTCTATTCAGACCATACAATGTGTCAAGCATTTTAATAGGGGTGAGTAAGCTTAACCCGTTTATAATCTTCATTTATTGATTTTTATTCTGACGTTTAATAGGTCTATGTCTTTCCCGCATGTTAGGATCTTCTTCGATTCTTCTCAAAATATCATGTTCAGTTAAAGTAGTATTATCATTTAAAGTTTCAACTTGATTTTGAATTTCTACAGCTTTGTTTAGTAATTGTTCATCATTTAATTTACTGGGAATATGCGCAGCTGGTCGTTCACAATTATTCATATAATTTATTTTTTCTTTATCGCCAATAACACTATCTAATTTTTGGGTGTTATCAAAACATTGCTCATTAATGATATCACCAAATTTTCGCTTTTCAAGTTTTTTATCGATATCTGATTCAGTTTTCATTACATTGCTTTGTACAGCTCTTTTTATTAATTCATCATCATGAGGTTTACTTGGAATATACGAAGCTGGTCTTTCGCAGTCGTTCATAAAATTTATTTTTCGTCTAACGCTAACAAAATTATCTGGTTTTTGTTTTTTGTTAAAACAATTCTCATTAATATGATCAATAGGCTTTCACTTCCCTTTTGTAGGTTTCTTCATCGCTTGCCTTTCAACATTTTCTTTCCGAGAACTATCTGTAGAATATTCTAAATCTGCATCGTTCCAATAAATATTTGTTTTACTATCAAGATAATTATCATTCACATAATTTTCAACGGTTGGCGATGTATCAACTTCCATGTCTTTACTTTCTTTTGCACTGTCCGCCTGCCAAATTTCATCATCATCACCATTATAATTAGTAACATTGTTTTATTACTAGAGTTTTTCATATTATCAACTAATTCATTTAAAAGTTTCGAAATGGGTTTAAATGTATCCTCCAACAAGTTGATTCTATCCAATTCTCCCAATCTCATTCTTTTAAGTTTTTCTTTTAATACTTTCCTGATCTTAACAAGATTTGTTAATACAGTCATATGATTATTTGACATGATTTTGGTAAATCTGTTACTTGTAAGCTGTGCATCTGATAACAATCTGGTAAATCTGTTACCTATCAGCTGTGTATCTGATAAGAATCTGATGTCGTATTTGTCTTTTATAGATCTTTTATAGTTGTATAAAATTATCGAACCCCTTTCGATATCGACCTTTATTTATAGGATCATCTTTGCTTATAACAACAAAACCATATTCAAGACTCTATACTTACTTTTAGAATTGTTTTGTATGACATATCTCCGATAACATGATCATTATAGATATGGTTAAGATTCATTTCATCTTGCTTGAACACAATAATAATGTTTGCATTATCACGAACTAAGTGTTTAGGAATTTTTGTATAAAGTTGACACAAATAGAAAGAATCAATGTTCTTATGACGACCCATACAAAAATAATCTCGTATTGTACTTTGTTTTCCACATATTGCATTATCGAATATAAAAATTGAGTCTGGTTTAGCTTCAGTGGGTTTAATGACATCAACATTTTCACTAAATGTATAAAGATGTATTCCTTTTATCGGCTCAATAAGCCTTTTTAGATAAATATATTTTAGTTGATATAATGATTTTTAACAAATGTATATATTTCGGAAATTAAGCCCGTTTGGGCTTTCAATTAAACTGAGCATAACATTAGTTTTTCCACAATTTGACGATCCCACAATCAGCGTTCGTATGGAATTTGGTAAAAGGGGACTATGTCTGGTAACATTTTTAACATTTATACAATTGTCGGCATTATTAACCTTAAGTTGGAGACGTTGTTTAACAACTTTCATTTTGTTTACTAGTTTTATAGCAATATAAACCATCGCTTTTATAATAAAATCATCATTTAATTATAACTCACCCACACTCACTCTCATTATTATTAAGAAGAAGAAGAAAACAAACACTTAATGGGACGAATACGTGAAAAGGCTGGCTGTAAATAGTTTGATTAATTCTTTACCTATTGAGCTTCATTTACCTGGATATCAATTTTTTGGTCCTGGGACGAAACGTCTACAACGTATAGAAAGAGGAGATAAGGGTATAAATCCTTTAAATGAAGCCCGTAGAGAACATGATATTGTATATTCCCAATCGAAAGATAAAAATAACAGACACCACGCTGATAAGGTTTTATCTGAGAAAGCCTGGCAACGTGTAACATCTAAGGGTAATGATTTCAAAGAACGAGCCAACGCTTGGTTCATTACAAATGCAATGAAAGCAAAACTCAAATTGGGAATGGGTTTAAAAAATAAAAAAAAGAAATACATCTAAATGTAAAAAACGGAAAAAGATGAAAACTGGTAAAGTATCATCTAACAAAAATTGTTTGATGGCAGTTAAAAAACATACTTAACAAAAAGAAGCCGCAGTCATTTAATGAGGCCTATAACATTTCTAAGAACGCTATAGAGTCTGCTTTAAAAATAAAGAAATTAATGTACCGAGAATAAATCCAGTCCCAAAAATTGGTGGAATTTTACCACTACTTCCAATTTTAACAGCGTTGGGTGCACTTGGTGGTATAGCATCTGATGGACCAGCTATAGCAAAACTTTTGAATGATATTAGGAATGGAAAGGAGCAATTGGCTGAGGCTAGCCGTCATAATTGATATATGGAATCAATCGCTATGGGGAAGGGTTTATTTCTCAAACCGTCTAGAAGGAGATATGGTTTATTTTTACGACCCTATCCAAAAAACGAATAAAAGGCCTACCCAAAAGACTGTTAACAGACATAGGTTTAATGAAATATTGCAAACATCTTAAACTATACAGAGGAATTTGTATGCGGAATTCCTTACCGAATAAACCGAATGCTCAAGAATGTGGAATTCTTAATTTAGACGATGCTGATGGTCCTGGCACTCATTGTGTAGCATACTATAAAAACAAAAATTATAAAGAATATTTTGATAGTTTTGGAAATTTGCAGCCACCGATTGAAATGATTAATTATCTGAAGCCACCAATACATTACAATTATGATCAGAAACAAAAATAAATAAAAAAAAATAAATGTAAGGTGCGATAACATCCGAAGAGATCTATGGCCGAGCTTCTCTTCCAATTTGCGTCGTGATCCTCATGCTTTTCCCTACAAATTGGCCGGACGGGACCTACATGTTTTATGCCGACTCCGAACGGCATCTGCAAGGCAGATGAGTTTTCACTGAGTGCTTTTCATGGCAGAAATACACCCGGAGCGCTTGCCAAACACTGCCGAGGGGCGACCCCGCTTAGAAAAATTTTCTTCTAATTGAAAAACCTTATTTCTAAAATTTTGATGTTGCTTTGCCCGGGGTGTGAACCCAGGGCATACGGTGTGGTAGGCGGAGCACGCTACCATCACACCACGGTGGCCGCCAGAAACAAAAATACAACACAGTAATATGTCGTCAATTATGTTTAAAATTTTTACTTAATAAATTTATATAAAATATAAATTTTGCTTTTTCTTAAATGTATTACAGTAAAGTAATAAGGGGGCATTTAAAAATTTGGGGCCCCTCATTTAAAATCTGAGCACGATACTCTCTTATATTGATAAACGTCTAAGCTCTTTTTTTTGCAGGCAGAATATAAAACAAAAATCTCTCAGTTTTTTCTTATAGATCAGCCAGAACACAAACCGGAAGAACGTATAATGAGTTGATAGGGTGAGTCATGCTCCGAGTTTTTCTATATAAAATGCAAAAAGCTCCAAGCTTAAGAACGTATGCGCATGGTTGGGTGTTGGGGATTGGGGTTGGGGTTGAGATTGGGCGGTACTACAGTTGTCCAACTGCTACTTTTTGTAGACGAGAAAAAAGAGGGGTGGGGGGATTGGGGAGCAGTCGCTATATTAGAAATCTATGGGACTCTTTAAAAACGCTCGGATGAAGTCTAGGATTCATTAGAAATATGAGGGGACATTTAAAAATTTGCCGCCCTTTAAACATGTAGGGCCGCCATTTAACGATCCTCTCCTGAACGGCTAAGCTCTGCTAAAGGCAAAAAGTTCTAAGCTTTTTCTTATACATCAGCCAGAACACAAACCGGAAGAACGTATAATGAGTTGATAGGGTGAGTCATGTTCCGAGTTTTTCTGTATAAAATGCAAAAAGCTCCAAGCTTAAGAACGTATGCGCCTAAAAGTAGGCAACGAAATTGTTTTGCTGTATATATATGTGTGTCGGTGTGTATAAACTTTTCCTTTCTCATTTTTCCTTTCTCTATTTGGTCTGGAATCCCCATTTCCCATTCAATCCAGTGTTAGTCTGCAGATAATGGAATTAGGCAATGGTAGAGACGCTAGGCCCGGCATTGCGCCGTGGGTCGTGGCCACACGTTGGACGGGAAACAAAATGTTGCAGGCTGCGTTTGAATTTTTTTTACGCACACGCTCAATAGTGCAGGCACCATCGGCGGTTGCGAGCCTGTAACGACAGCCTTTCATCATAAGCACTGGTTCGAATGAATGGCAGCATGTATCTGCGACTACGTGTGATGTGTCTAGGTTCGTGTGTTGGCCGCAATGTTGCAATGACTGTCGCAACATCACAATGGCAACATTGTGTCTGGAGCAGATGGCGTAACAGCATTGCTGATGGCGTAGCAACATTGCAGTCAAGACACGAACTAAATGTATCTGTGTAGGTGTTAGTTGGTGTAAGCGTTTAAGTGTAGTAATGAATGAGTGTGTGCATGGGTAAATGAAAATACGGGAAAGCCGAAAGATAACTTTGCACGTATAGGTAAACATTTCCCGTTCTAAGTAACGTTCTCTGCCACGGCGGTAGCTATAAAAGGGCACAACGTTAGGCAACGGACAAAGTATTATTTTATATATATATATATATATATATATATATTTATTTATTTGAGTCTTTAAATTTACAAATTTTTACAGACTAGCATAATATTAAGAGTAGAAAGATCTTAAATGACTAATTAGGGTTACATACGAAGAAGTGCAGTCAACACCTGAAGAACTGAAAAACAAATTGAGATCCGCACAAGCCCTCGCAATAGGCGCGTTTACCACATAGTTGGTCCTTGCAAAACTAATTTTAAAGGTCTCAAAGTGCCGTAGGTTCCTGCAGGGAACATTGAACTGAATTTTTTCCAGGAGCGATGGACAATCAACAGCTCCAGAAATTAAGCCAATGATAAACGAGCACGATAAGATGGTTCGTCTATTTACAAGCGTACTCAGTTCAATTAAAAGACGTCTCGATTCATATGACAGTAAAGGATCAGAAAAATTCAGAGAACGATAGAAATATGTTCGGCAAGGAAATTCAGAATATTTTCTTCAGTGACAGTATTCAAAAACGAAGAGATATGCAACCATATAATGCGCCTCACAACATTACGTCGTACTACAGCCAAATCAACGTTTGAACTTGTACCAACAACAACTTGCATTGGTTTATCTTGGTTGCTTACATTCGTTTCTTTGTTCACATTTGTCAACATTTGTCTATTTTTCTTTTTCCTATTCTTGCGCTTATTCGTTGTTTTCCACTCAGATTCACCTTGTGCCGTGGAAGCGTCAGCATCGACGTCAGCTGCAACAGGCGCCGAATTAGCAACATCAGAAAATTTATTCAAACCACTGCTCGGGTCTTTAGAATTATCGACAGAGATTTTCCCTGCATCGTTGGTTTTACTTCTGGCTTCGATTGATTTTTTCTTTGCAGAATTGTTAGCAGCAACAAAAATCTCACGAACATCGTTGGTTGAAATGCTCTTAGCAACACCATACCCCACATCATCACACGACTGAAAGCGAGAGCAGGGCATCGGCAAAAATGTTTTTATAAAAACAAAGTCAGCTTTAATGTCTTTGATGTCTTTAGCAACAACATCGATATTGTCACACACTATCTTCAGCAAAGAGTGCAAAGTGTTGACCGTCGAGTTGTTCGGACGTGTTTTCTGCGTGCTCGCAAGTTTATAATATATAATTTATTTAATTTTTTCTTTACTACATATCTAAAGTGCCGTGTAGTTGTGGGCAAAGAGTTGATCGTTATCAACAGTCAATTCAGTGTGCTATCTGCAGTGAACTATTCATTTTCCCTGTGTTGATATTCTTACAGATGACTTGGATTATTTAGTGAAATCTAATATTCCTTTTTATTGTAAAGCTTGTGAAAGAGCGCGTCGCAGTTCTTTACGCTCACCACCCCCCGTTCATCTTGACAATAATTCTAATCAACAGTATCATGCAAATGCTAATAACAAAAACAACAAAAATGAACAATGTGTGTGCAGTGGGCAAGAACATGATTTAAAATCAATGTTGAGTGCAATTATAGACGAAAACAAATCTTTACGTTCTGAGGTGAATGACCTACGTGCTGATTTGCACTCTTTGCTGAAGATAGTGATCATTGCCCAGTGTGAGTGAGTGCAGTTTGTTTAAAAGTTTGTGCCCCGAAAAAGATTTAAATCGTAAGTTTTAAGTGCGCGGCTTAAAGCGAAGGAAAAACAAGGTTTGTTGTGCGTGAATAAAAGCGAAATACAAAGTTATGCGCGTCGAAAAGTTTTTCGCGAAACGTGAAAAAAGACGCAGAAAGGAAAAGAGGCCAGGGATATACGGCCAACCACCAAGCGGGTCCCGTCTCAGAACAGCAGAAGAAGTTCCTGGTAAGTACAATGGTTTTCTTTGCCCTTAAATTTTTTATCTCCCTCCAACTTGGCATGCCCACTGGTAAGCTGGCTTCCATATAGCCAATTTTCCAAGCAGTCCAAGAGCAAACTTGCATGCATGTAAATTAAGGTTGTGGCCTTTGGCTCAACCTTTTAAAAAATACTTTTTATTTTAGGCCTTGAGGCCGAGTTTATTCAAGTATGTTGAAGGTTACTCAAAAAATAAAAACTCTATTTGCATTTTGCTCTTATTTATAGGATTACAATGCCTGCTTACATTCTAATTTCATCATATTGTGAAATACTTTGGCCTTGAAATAAAGATATCAATTTCTATTTGATGGAAAATTCCATCAAGACTTTAGTTAAGCTACATCTGAATCGATGCGCCAGTATTTGATCAAGTAAACAAATCAGGATACTTTGTATTCGTACAATAACAAATATGAATCATAAAACTATTTTTGGGTAGCTTGAATCATTGATTCAAGATCAAATTGTTTACCATTTGCAGCTGCAATAACAAAGAGGCGAGCTGGTGCTTTCTTAAGAAGCGATTTCAGTTCGCAGCATGAATTGATTTGAAAGATCAATTTTGTTTACAGTTATGGTAAGGTTTGTGTGTGGAGGCTGCCGGTAACTTGTATGCACGCCTTCATACACACAGATGTATGTCGGTGTGTATAGTAATCATGCAGACAAAATAAATAGGTTTATCATCACCAGTCTTTCCACACTACGAATTCTCGAAGAATAATGTTTTTTTGTATATGAACAGAGCTCCGCCTTTTGGAAAGGACCACTGGGCATAGATTGAAAGTTTCGGTTTGCGGCCTAAAGCCCAAATTAGCGACATACCGCCCAACAACTAATACATCATCTTCTTGAAATTGGCGACATCCCGCCCAACAACAAATACATCACCTTTTTGGTATTGGCGGCGCAACGCCAACAGCAATCATTACACCGCTTTCCACAAAAGAGAATTTCCCACAAGGATCGGCGGAATTAGGCCAACAACAACAAAAACAATACCTTCTTATAGGCGGCACACAAGCCCAACTGCGGTCTTGGATTTTGCCAGTAACGACAACAACAACCATTACTAATTTTTTTTACAAAGGTCAGCAAAAACTACCACAACAACTATAATATTTGGTTATAACGCTGGAGAAAAGGTGCCTGCGACACTGGAATAACTACAACAACACCACCATTTCATTTTTCCGACGGCATACATCTACAACAACATCACTATTTGATTTCATCGACGGCACAACATTTGCTTTCACTAAGAACTACGCAATTGTTGTTTTATTTTCTCATCGGCGGCGCAACGCCAGCAATATCAAAAATAGCTACGCAGATTCCCTATTGGCTAGGTTTGCCATAATTTTTCCAACCCAAGGCCTGACTGTGGTCAAATTTTAACAAATAAAAGTCTGAAGTAAAAAAACAACAAAATTCATTCAGATATATTTAACAGCGGAGGGGGCACAAAGAACGAACCCGCAAAAAAGTTAACAAGAACTTATATAAATATTTAGAAGTAGCTACCTACTTCAAATTTATTTATAGAGGTTCAAGTATATACATACTAGGCCGGGTCGATTTGTGGGGAGGCAAAAAAATCGGCCATTGCTCTGTGAAAATTCTAGGGATCAAAATAAGAAACTTTGCCGAAGGAACCATACCTCTAAACCGAATTCTGATGTTCCCGAATTTGGGTCGAACTTTTGGGTAGGGGCAAATTTTGAAAAATCCCACTGTGACTCATTTAGAGTGCTCCAATCGAGTCCAATTTGAGGCCCGACCCACCGATGCCAGTGGTACACCCCCTGGAACCCCCTGGGGGTTCACCATACAAACATTTAAAAATATCGCCGGTTTTGACCTTTACATGAAAAAATCAGCTAAATGGCTATGTTTTTTCTTAATTTTTATTTATTTATTTATAATAATATTTATTATTTATTTATAATATCTATTTTTTCTCTTAAGAAATTTATTTAGTCAGAACTTATGTAAATGAAAAAATTTATTTAAGTGAGTTATAGAAAAGAAACTAAAAAAAATTATTGTTTGAAGTCTTTTTTACTTTCAAGTCTGGGCAATTTCGCACGGCTCTCTAATGTCGTCGCCATATAAGCCTCTACATTTTCCGGTATAACCCGTTTGGAAACTCTAGCTAGCAAATGAACATGTCGTTCCGTTCCTTGTATGTGTGATGGAATTTTTGGATCATTAAACGGTGGATCATCTTGATTTAAATATTCTTTCAATGTATCGTACGGAATGCTTCGCGTGAATGGTGGTTCAAATACGATATTTATATCATTCAAATTGATCATTTCCGTATAACTTGTGCAATTAAAGTTTATATCTGGTGTTTTATAAACTCTAAGTTCCATTGGCTCGTCAACATCGGTTCGATAGCGTAGAATTTTCTTGATGGCACAGTCGCGCTTTTCTTTGCTATCATCAAACAACATTGATAACAAGATATTTTCCGAATGCGCATAATATGAATTATCTTTAATTACTTGATTGACAATTTTGCGTAAACGAGGTTATAGAAATCGTGCCGTATACGACAGAGCTGTAATACTTGATATTGAAGTACATTGGCACATAACATTTAATTATAAATTCAACCAGAATTCTTAAATTTGCGTCTGGATTTTCCGTTGTCACATATAATCGCAATAATCTAGCGGCCTTGGTGAGCCACCGAGAATGTACAATTTTCCCTGGTTTGATGTTAGCCAGATCCACCGGAACCACGCCGCGGTAGAAAATTCAATTTTTTCTGGAGCAGGGGGCATATTTTGCAACTCCATTTTCTGGAAGCCGTCCACCACCTGAAAATATATAATAATAAAATAGTTAAAAATGGTTGACAATTATAATAAATGAGTGATAGCTATAACTTACCGGAAGAGTTTCACAAGTAAAAAATTGTTTCCAGAGATTTTACATACTCTGTAAATTGTTGGGCGTTGTTTCTTCTCTTGTTTTGCTCTTGATACTTGTCAAGCAATTTATTCAATTTATTAAATACACTTTTTTCAACATTATTTCCATACCAAGTTTTTCCCAAATTCCAATCAACTTATCTTGTACTTGAATAGTGAATGATTTATGGGAAAACTCTTTTTGTTCTGTTTTAGCACGTTCGCTTAAGTAAAAATAATATCTCAAGATATCCAGATGGGTTGGTAAATTAAGATCAGTTAAATCAGTGGGCACACCAAAAACAGTAACATCATTCTTGGGTATATGACTCATTGGGTTTTCGATAGTTGTTGATGTAGTTGCTTCATCTTGCGGTGTAGAGGATGGTGGATTCATTGTAAACTTTTTGATTTGGTATGGTCACTTCACTTATTATTTTTTTTGAAATATTTGTATACTCAGTTGAGCAGAGCTCACAGAGTATATTAAATTTGATTGGATAACGGTTGGTTGTACAGGTATAAAGGAATCGAGATAGATATAGACTTCCATATATCAAAATCATCAGTGTCGAAAAAAAATTCGATTGAGCCATGTCCGTCCGCCTGTCCGTTAACACGATAACTTGAGTAAATTTTGAGGTATATTAATGAAATTTGGTATGTAGGTTCCTTGGCACTCATCTCAGATCGCTATTTAAAATGAACGATATCGGACAATAACCACGCCCCCTTTTTCGATATCGAAAATTTCGAAAAATCGAAAAAGTGCGATAATTCATTACCAAATACGGATTAAGCGATGAAACTTGGTAAGTGAGTTGAACTTATGACGCAGAATAGAAAACTAGTAAAATTTTGGACAATGGGCGTGGCACCGCCCACTTTTAAAAGAAGGTAATTTAGAAGTTTTGCAAGCTGTAATTTGGCAGTCGTTGAAGATATCATGATGGAATTTGGCAGGAACGTTACTCTTATTACTATATGTCTGCTTAATAAAAATTAGCAAAATCGGAGAACGACCACGCCCACTTTTTAAAAAAAATTTTTTTTAAATTCAAATTTTAAAAGAAAAGTTAATATCTTTACAGTGTATAAGTGAATTATGTCAACATTCAACTCCAGTAATGATATGTTGCAACAAAATACAAAAATAAAAGAAAATTTCAAAATGATCGTGGCTCCGCCCTTTTTCATTTAATTTGTCTAGGATACTTTTAATGCCATAAGTCGAACAAAAATTTACCAATCCTTGTGAAATTTGGTAGAGGCTTAGATTCTAGGACGATAACGTTATGATAATGTTTTATTAAGAGTGTTAGGAAATATAGAGTGGATACAATATTACCTTGGTGTTGAACGTGACGATGGCGATCTTGGGCGATGTGTGCTGGTTGGCGGTCAATCGAAAAAGAGGCCGGTTATCCCGTTGAGGACAACCGCTAAGCCGCGAAAAAGTCCTCTGGTATTAAGGAGGGGAAAAAAAGCCACACACACAACAACCCCCACATATACGTGCATGGGTGCTGACAACCCGCACACACACGTGCATGCGTATGAAGCGCATGCATGTGCATGCATGCACACAAATGCGGCGTGAGTGTGGGTGGCTGGAACTCTTATTAAAACGTTAGGGAGGGGCGCCGTCAATCAAGTAAAAGTTAGGCCTTGGGCCTAAACATGCCGCCCCCCTTGCGGTACGCAACATCACAGTCCGCCAAGGATCACCGACCGTGAAGAAGAGAAGAAAAAAAATAAAAAAACTTATAACTAATTATATCTAACTTAACATAAATGCCGGTCAGTCCGCCGGCTTGGCGGCACGCAAGATGGTCTGCGCAATGGGTGAGCTTGGTTGCTGATGCCTCTGTCATTCGGCACTTTTCCCGTTATGATTCAAGGCCTAAGCCAGGTTTGCCTAGAGCTAGGGATTGCGAAAAGAAGTAAGAAAATATACGTGTTCATATTTCTTGCCGTTTATTACAAATTCATTGGAAATTCTATGCTTGTGAATGTCGTATGAAGAAAATTCAATAAAAAAATAACTTATTGTAATGATACAAGATTTTAAACGCACACCTCGTGCGACTGTGTACAACAGAAATTCAATAAAATAAAAAGGATAAAAAGTGTAAAAATTCATGTGTTTCGGTGGTTACCGAACATTTTGCTGTTAGGCATTCGCTGTGCCCGAGAGTACCCAACCGAAGATGGTACTCTGAGCTAACAAAGGGCCAAACGTGGTGGGCAGAATCCCTGGGAGTATTATCTCGGCATATACATCTGTGCCCAGGACGAGGCGGATCGGGGCGGATGAGTAGAACTGCGGATCCGCCAGACGAAGATGTGCGTACGGGGCTGCGATGGCACTGTCGATGCTGGTTGTGGGTGTCGTGCGCCGGAAATTCGCTACGACCGCAGCATGGGTCGCAATCCTTCTGTTCTGTCCGTGTCTTCCTCGGATACGCAGCAGACATCCTGCTTGCCCGCCAATGTTGCTGGTAGGAAGTTGGAGCTCCTGGGCGAGCTCATCCGCAATCACTGTGGTGGGGGAGCATCCGTCGATTAAGGCGCGAACGAGGTGTAGCCGCCCCCCTGCTTCTATTTTCACGACCGCGGTGGGGGTGATCGCTACCGTCGGTATCATAGTGGCGGTGGCAGCTGAATGCGGGGCTAGGAGCCCTGCCCGGAAGGCGGACACGGTAGTGAGCTGCAGCGAGTTGGATCCATGACTGCGATCTCGTGGTTGATGATGGGTGTGATATCTTTGTTGCAGGCGAAGAGGCCTTGTCTCCGCTCTGCGATCGCGCGGTGGTTGTCTTCGTTGAGGGTCCTTAGTTTGCCGGCGAAGAGACCGAGTCTCCGCTCGGCCGTCACGAACATGGCACTGGACTGTAGATGTGTTGTGCTGGAGCCGCTTCCTTTCATGCTGCAAAAGCGGTCTAAACGATTTGGCTGCTGGTGTTGTGTTCGGGCGAAGAGACCGAGTCTCCGCTCCGGTTCGGTGGATTCGAGCTGGACGAAGAGGCCCAGTCTCCGTTCCAGCATCTGACGCATATAACGATATGGAGTCGTCAATCCGCTCACGGGGTGATTCCAGCTCCTCCTCAACTTGTACACTCCATGGCTTGGAGCGAGCTTCGTGGAGTAGCTGTTCCTCTTCATCAATCGAGGAGATGTGAAGCATCGTGTGATGTTTTTCGCCGCATTTTTTACATCGGCCTTGGCTTGGGCACGCGTTCGAGCGGTGGTCTAGAGCCAAGCAATTTCCACAGCAGCTCCCGCGGATCGCTAAGTAAAGACGCTCCTCGGGTTTTTTGGCCCGAAAGATGGGGCACAGGCGTATGGGATGTTGCTTAAAACAAGCGCGGCATTCCGACGTATAACGCATGACGTTCTTGGCAGCGCTTCGTTGCATAGCGGCAAAGCGACCCATTTTTCTGAAAGAAATGCAATATGTTTGACTGGGTCGAGTCATTCTCGAAAATGCGGGGGCGAGTGGTCCCTAGGTGTATTATTGGGGATTTGGGAAATTTTATTAACGCGCGCATAAGGGGAAACATCTGTCGCTGCATAAAAAAAAATATTCATATGTGGCGTGCATTATATGCATGGCCTCTTTCCCCGCACGTTATGTGCCTGGGTCTTTAGTGCCTTATGTTGTTTATTTTGTGTCACCCGGTAGCGTTTTAGTTGGCCACGGGCACACTAGTGCTGCAGAAAAAGAGCATTTACGATTTTTCGGTTCGCACATTCTGGTGCCGGACCGGGTAGAAAGTGTATAGCGTGGGTTCTTTTGATTCGCTGTTATTTGTGTTGTTGGTGCTAAAACCCAACAACTTCCCTGCCCTCCACAAAAAAAATGTTTGGACAGCAAAATTGTATGCGATGTAAAGAAAAAATAAAGCTGGAGACATTGGTGCTTTATCGGTAACCGTATCGGTAACCTTATAACAACTGATTCGACCAACCTTATGAGAATCAATGCAATCGATTATTGGTGCCGCTAAGGTCGTAACCGTATCGTAGCCAACCAATTGGGGTTTGGTTTACCGTCGTAACGATAAACAGCTGATTACGTTAGGGATCCGGATACAGCGACACGACATACGGCACCAACGACTCCGGCTTAAAAAATGTTCGTTTTGGATGAGGAGAATCATTTGTAGAATGTATCATTTTTCTCTTTTTGTATTACCTTTCGGGTATTTATTCAACCTTTCCCCAAGTACGCTTGTAGTCCTGTTTAATTGATGGCCTTTAGCAAATGGCACGGTTCCCGAAGGGTATTTGGCTCCGGTACCGATTTTTCGGAAACGGGTTCTTCGGTACCCGTTTGCATCATTTGATGCATCCCTAATCTAATGTACATTTAAAACTCGGCATATATATGTACATACGTTGGTATAAGTATATGGGCAGTCAGTGCACGGACTTTACCGCATTGGTAGTTTGACCAACCTTTTTGACCCATTTTTCATTTTCTACTACTTCTGCTACCAAAACTTAGATTCTACCAATATTTCAGTATTTTCGCACTGAAAACGTATACTGCGATAATTCTAAAGTATTGAATTGCAGAGCCCACCCAACTAACAATAGGAGGCGATACTGACCAAATCAGTAGATTTTGAAAAATTTGTGAAGAACTTAAACAGGAAATAGATTTTTGAGTAGAGAAATATAATGACTGAGTACGCGAATATTTTCTGCGCTAATTTTCACAGTTTTTCTTTTTTGCATAATTTGAACGACAATAAGAAGTTTTACGTAAACGATAACATGCTGAACTTGGTTATTTGGCGGCAGTAATTTTGGTACCTTGGAAAATTGCTGTGGTAGGTAGACGTTTTGGGATGTGATTTATTTTGTGATTTGTTTGTTTTACGATAAATTGGGAATTTTTTGGTACCAATATAAACCGTAGTTATCGTTTTCACGAAACTTCTACTACCATTTTCCGTCTCCCAATATTTTGCCTTTAAAAAGGTCCGTGCACTGGTAAATATTTACCAGCAGCAAAGACAAACATATTGTGCACATTCGTACACACCCGTGTATGGAATGTTAAATTCCTATGAATTGAAACAACGGGAAATGTATACAGTGATATTCCGTTCTTTCATTTCATTTTTTACTACGGCGTGGCCTGTAGTAGTAAGCCATAAAGGAAAAATTAACATTGCTTGAGATCGTTTAAAAATTATGGGCAAGCCAGGAAGCATGTGAATAATCGCCGCGATCAGCGTTGGGCTGATAAAGATTACGAAAAAACGCATCCTTTTGATGGAGCATCTCATGCCAAAAGCATCGTACTCGAAAAAGTTGGTGTTGAAGCCAAAACAGCATACCTCTGCCATTTGTAAGTGCGTGAGGGTTCCACTTATCAAGAATTGTAAGAAAATTACTGCATTGTTGATTTAAAAATTTTATTTTTCACATTACTTGCAAACATTAGCAGGAGAAAACTTAACGGCAACCGCAACACATCAGAGTACTTCAGATATATATTTAGGGCGCTTGGCAGCATCACTGGAGCTGCTGCTACCCCAACACCACCACCACAACCGTTGTTATTACCACCCAGTATATATATTCATCACCCGTTTTCTTATTGCCAGTATGATCTGTTGGCATCTCCTCCTAAATAATATCCGGATGCAGTGTCTCCACTTTTTGTTGATGATGATGCTGTTGTTGTTGTTTCTGCTGATGCTGCTGAGCGCCAGCTGCCAATGCGTGATTACGTTTTAGTGCAATCAATGCACCAACAACATTTCCACGGCTATTATTACTGCTTATAATGCCACTGTCATTGTGTTGTTGTTGTTGTTAAGGTGTTGATGGTGCTGTCCACCGGACATAGCTGAATTTTGATTTGAAACATAGTATGGGCTACCACTGCTTTGTATTGATTGTGAGAATTGTTTGCCGTCGGTTGATGCACATTCTGAGTAGTGTTGTTGTACATAAGATCACCATCAGCAGCACGCTGCTCAATTGACATGCCCGGCGGTCCAGGAGCCGATTGTAAAACGAAATCCTGCAATGGTAAACTCTCACGAGAGTTATCCATGTGACTCGGTGAGACTGGTGCCGAACGTGGCATGCCATACGGTGGACAAAAGCCCTGACTGCTGCGTTGACGACGCTTCTTATAGCTATGATCAATCAATTTTGCGCCACTATCGGGATCAATACGCCAAAAGCTACATTTGCCTGGTTCATCTTGGGAGCGTGCAACTTTAATGAAATACCTGTTCAAACTGGGATTATGGCGTACAGAATTTTGCCAACCTTTATTGGTTTCTTTACGATAATATGGTTAATGTTTTACAATAAATGAATAAATGCCCGATAATGTCAATTGTTTATCCGGCGCTGCCGATATTGCCTGTACAATCAATTGAGCATAGCTTTGCCATATTATCGTTCACGACACTTCTTATAGCTATAATCAATCAATTTTGCGCCACTATCGGGATCAATGCGCCAAAAGCTACATTTGCCCGGTTCATCTTAATGCGTCATTGACAAAATCATTAAACTGCTGCAATTGAATTCCGAAGGCGGAATTCAATGTATCCAAATGAAATAAACCCGCATTTGTTTCGGGTTCTGGACGAAATTGCAATCTTGTGCCAATACCAACACAAGCAGCTAAATCTGGCTTTTTATATACAACAGCATGCTCGCCATGTAAAATAACTTTACCAGGTGCAATAATTTCAAACTGTTTCATTGTTGGGTCGTGCTTAAATAATTCACTTAAGTCAAACAAGCAAAAAGGTTGCTCGGTGATATTCGGTTATTTGCTAATTCTCGTGCTACATACAATATACATACGTTAAGAATAAGCTCCTTTGTGCATATATAGCGATCGCAAACAACTGGCTTGTTACTTCATACACCAACAATCCAATACTGTTTTTCAACACACTACGGGGATCGGGTTCGCCACGTTACGATTTTGATTGGATTGTGTTAAGCAAAAGCAGTGTATTCGTAAATTGTATGTTAATTAGGTTACCTGTTGACTTTTGGTTTGTAGATCGGTTATCACTACTGTACAAATAGATGCATAAATACAAAAGCTTCTATTTTATATGAAGGCTTCTAAATTGGTTACTCTCTTTTAAATTTAAGCTACTCCAACCCTGTTGCACATGCGTATTTTATTGCGCATTTGATTTTTGTCATAGATATACATAAGGTATGTATGGGTGTGCATGCAGCAGCTAGTAAACTTTCATTTTTCAGTAGCCGAGAGCTTACAGTAACGATATCTATCTGCAGATATACAGCTCTTTGTTACCACTGTTTCAGCCTTTTAAATTTAGCTGCTGCTTTTGTATTGTATTATTATTATTGTGATGTTTGTGACACCTTTTCCCACTCTTCGGGTGTATATGATTTCTGTGAGAATGCGTGAATTTCTTTTAACTCCCCAGCAAGCGCACTTTTCACTAAGCGGTGTTTCTGTAGCAAAGTCTTACCACGACTTACCAACTTACTTACCAGTTGGTGATAGATATGGGCTCTTTTGCTCCCTTTTCGGTATACTAACATGTTTCGTTAATGATGGACGTCAAATTTTGAAAGAAGTTCTTAGGTTGTGATTTATTTATTGGGTATTTAATATTTTAAAAAGCTGGTGGTGGCCTAATTGTTGCTGTCGTTGTTAAATATGCTGATAATATATTAAAAGGTTTTGCCACATCATTCGCAATTGTTATATCGTGTGTAGCTTCACTATATATTTTTGATTTTAAATTTAACGTTAAGTTTTGCTGGAGGAGCAGGTTAAGTGATTGCATCAATATTCTTATGGTTATGATCCTAAAAAATCTGGACAAACAAATTCAACAACGACAGCTCCACAAAGGTCGCAGGCCCTTTTAGAGGCTGAGGAAAGCCTCTTGCCTAGGGTTTAAAATAATGGGAGTTTAGTGACACCGTGGGCCAGAGTATGAAGTCGAATATTTTATAAGGTTTTCTTATTTAATAGCGCAAATGTTAATGAAATGCAATTTCGAGTAATCACTGTTCGTTATTAAGAGCCGTTTGCTAAGAAATAATTTTGGCAATTCAAAGGTATCCTATTAGCCGTATGCGGTCAAATTTTATAGTGGAAACCATGAAAACAATCCAAATCTTAAAATTGTGCATGAATACTCTCTCGTGAAATGCGCAATTATAGACATAAATAATGTAAGGCACGATAACCTCGGAAGAGATTCTAAGCCGAGCTTCTCTCTCTAAATTTGTGTCGTGCTGCTTTTCTTTTGAGCCGACTCTGAACAGCATCTGCAAGGCATATGAGCCCTCTTTGAGCGCTTCTCATGGCAGAATTACGCGCGGAGCGCTTGCCACACACTGCCGAGGGACGACCCCGCTTAGAAAACTTTTCTTCTAATTGAAAAAACTTGTTGTTGCAATGATCATTAGCAGTTAATGATTCACTGAATGCAATAGTGATCGCAGCATATGTCACTGCCAAACCTTTACGGCGTAGAGCGGTTACAATTTAAAAAAAAAAATAAATGTAAGGCGCGATAACCTCCGAAGAGATCTAAGGCCGAGCTTCTCTTCCAATTTGCGTCGTGCTCCTCTTGATTTTTCCCTACAAATTGGCCGGACGGGACCTACATGTTTTATGCCGACTCCGAACGGCATCTGCAAGGCAGATGAGTTTTCACTGAGAGCTTTTCATGGCAGAAATACAATCGGAGCGCTTGCCAGACACTGCCGAGGGGCGACCCCGCTTAGAAAAATTTTCTTCTAATTGAAAAATCTTATTTCTAAAATTTTGATGTTGCTTTGCCCGGGAGTTGAACCCAGGGCATACGGTGTGATAGGCGGAGCACGCTACCGTCACACCACGGTGGCCGCCAATAATTTCGCGGAAGCCTGGTAAAGTTGAAAATGCGGCATATTCAACAACTCGCAAGTAAATGTCTAAGTGCATGAAAGAATTGCTTCAATTTCAAGAATAGTCAAGTGTGCTGTTGAATCCAATGGATCTAAGGAGCACGGCGTAACTTCAAACATTGTGGGTATATTGGAAGTTTTATTGGGTGCCGCCGAAACAACGTCTTAGTGTGGCAGCAACAGCTGTAACCAGTCTCAGTGAGTGGGTGAGTTTGATTCAATTACTAGAGCTTTGTTCTTCGATGTGCAATCTGGACGGGTTACTTATACGAAGTAGGGAACCGGGGAATAATTCAATCCCCTTCAATGAAATGATAGTAGACAAGTATCTTTGGTAGTTATAAATTTGATTTTGACAGAAGAGTCAAGCTTTTGTGCGGTCCTGTTACACAGGGAGTATTCACCCCTTTTAATCTGAAATTTCGGAAAGTTCTTGACCGTCAAGTATTCATGGAAGCGTTCGAGGGGTTAGTGTTCCGGCTCGAGAATGTGCAAACCCACATGACTCCTTATCGATTCACAAAACATCGACCAGAAAATTAAGCCTCTCTTCCTAAACCTGTTGGCATTTATAAGTTTATTATTATTATATTTTGTAAAGGGATATGAATACATATTTAAATATGGCTGTCCCTATTCCTTGGACAAAAACTTTCGTTGGCCTCATGCCTTTGGCTGAGTGAATCTGCTTTCTGGGGCAGACCGTGGGTCTGTATTAGGGTTCTGGTATCCTCGCTGGGGGAAGCGAGTGACTGTGAGAAATTTAAAATATACAAAAGGCCGAAAGCCCTTAGATTCTGTGGCAGATCGGTTCGCCCTTCTGCGGTAGGCTTTTATGATGTCCTCGTTATGGGATAACGAGTGAGTGGGGTGGTTTCTGGTGTCCTCGCTCGGGGAGAGCGGGTGAATTGTGGATTTGATTTTGAAAATGAAAAATAATGGTTTTGTGGCAGATGGGGATCTGCATTAGGGTGGTTGATTGGCCTCGGTGGGCGAGCGCCGGGTTTTGAAATTTTGAAAATTTAAAAAAAGATTATGGGCCGAGTGCCTTTGTTTTCTGTGGCATTTTCTACATCATTAGCCAATTGTAGAAGTGACCGTATCGCGAGGTAGGGGGCGCAGTTTACACCAAATGTGACAGTCTTTAGTTCGTAAAGACTGATGGGTTCGTTGGGGGATGTTCGATGGACAATTCTTTGAAATTTGGCGTGATTATCGGTCACCCAAATTTGCCTATACATCTTTTCTATGTCACTATTAAAGACAAAGCGATACAGTCGCCAACGTAAAATTAAAATAGGCAAGTCTGCTTGGAGTACTGGACCTGGGTGGAGTATGTCGTTTAGACTAATGCCATTTGCTGTCGGACTTGACGCGTTGAAGACGACGCGCACCTTGGTAGTGGTACTTTCCGCCTTTACAACGGCGTGGTGGGGCAGGAAATAATTATCCAAATCGTCGGATGGTACATTATTTTAATTTTTCTCATATGTCCAAGCGTTTCGTATTCGGATAACACCCGAACATACTCTTTCCCTAACTCTTGGTTTTTCAGTAATCGCCCCTCATTTCTGAAGAATTGTGAACATGCGCGCTTTAGAGACGGTCCTAATGCAATCTACTCAGGGTAATCCTGCCTGAATGGTAGCGAGACTGTATATCTTCCACTTTCATCACGTTTTGTTGTGTCCTTAAATAATTGTTCACAATACCTTTCTTCTTCATTAAGCATTTTGTTTTTGGGAACATTTTCTACCTCCCAGAAAGCTTTTAATTGGTTGTCCAACGCAACCTCGTTGTAGAATGACATGATGCTCTTCGTTGGACTCGGTGCTTCGATGCGACCGGTTAGTATCCAACCGAACACTGTCTCTTGGGCCAAAAGTGTATTTAGTACATTCTTTTTCAGACCACTCAGTATAATTTGGGGATATATGTCTCCTCCAAGTATGAGGTCTACATCTTCGTTGGTGTAGAACCTCTTGTCTGCCAAAACCAAGTCTGGGAATGCCTGCATAGTCATGACGTTGATATGGCAGGATGGAAGATTCCCAGTGAGTTTGGCTAGGACTAGAACGGGTGTAGTCAGGCTGAAGCAGGCATCCACTGGTGAACGTAATTCAATTTTGGATGCTTCTTTCACCTGGGCTGACACCGAATTTGTGATGCCTGAAACTTGGGCATGCATTTTTCTCGCTGGCAAATTGATTCTGCGTTTCAGTCTTTCAGTTATAAAGGAACATTCAGACCCTGAATCAATTAATGCCCGTGCGGAGAAGTCGGTACCATTATGGCGAATGTGTACGCGAGCAGTTCCTAATAGCACGCCTGTGCTGGAATTGGCATGACAGGATTTTACATTCTGGTTCGCAGATTGTCGCGCCTGTGCCGAAGTTGTTGGGCTATTATCCGCATCTTTGAAAGGATTGCGTACAGCCGTGTGCTGAGATGTATCCGCATGCAGGAGCGTGTGGTGACGAGGGTGGCATTTGGAACAGTTGTAGGAACTGGTGCACTTCGTCACGGTGTGTCCTGGGGATAAGCAATTCAGGCAGCCACTTGTGGATTTTATAAATTTAATCCTTTCTACTGGGGTTAAGTCGCAGAAGCGTGAACAGTTGCGTAATCTATGTTCAGGGGATTTACACATTTTACAAATTGATTTTATTGTTTGCTTGGATACTTTCGTTTGAAAAGCACCAAGTCTTTTCGTAGGGGTTTCCGTTGATTGTCGCAACGCGTTTGGTTTTTGCACTTTCGAAGTGGCATGCCCTGTAAAACCAGACACTGTTTCAAGTGTCTGAAACCGATTAGACAGGAATTTATCCATATCCTCCCACTTGGATATGTCCATTTTGTGGTCTATACTTTGCTCCCAAAGAGCCAGCGTGCTCTCTGGTAACTTGGTTGAGCATAGATAGGTCAGGATTGCATCCCAATTGGAAGTGTCAATTTTGTGGCGTTTGAGGGACGAAATACAATTATTTATATCATTTTGCACCTTTTTTATTGAACTGCCACACTCACTTTCTACCTTTTTTAAGTTAAATAAAATTTGTAGTTGTGTGTTAACTAAGATACGTTTGTTTTCGTATCTTTCACACAAGTTTTTCCAGGCCATCTCGAAACCTTCATTTGTGAGGGGGCATTTTTTAACGATATCTTTTGCTTCGCCCTGCGTTTTGTTGTTGAGATGGAATAACTTTTCCACCCCTTTCAAGCTGGAATTGTTTATATAAATTGCCGTGAAAAGGTCGCGAAAAGTTGGCCAAGACAGATAATCCCCTTTAAAAACTTCCGTATCGCAAGCAGGGAGGCGAATTTTATGCCCATGAGTTTCTTGCTCAGGGTTGACGTTCTTTTCATCCTTCTTGTATTTTTCTGCCTCAGCAGATATAGACGCTGAACATCGCACGTAGATTGCGTATGCTGCCTTTTGCTTCTTTCTGATCGCCATAACATCATCCGCTGACACCTCATCAGATCCCAATAGCGAATCAAACGCAGACTTTACCTTCTTCCACAAGAGCCGCAACTCTTCCTGCTGTATTGCAAGGGTGTGTTTGCTATGGTCGCTCTCCGGAATAAGGCTGTAATCTTTATCAAACTCTGCGATTGATTCTGCTAAACGGATGTAGGTTTCCATTGTTTTATTTACGTTTATTAACGAGAAAATTGCCGATTATAGAAATGGAACTCTTCAGAGTTAAAATGCCTGCCCAGCCCTAAATAAAAACTATTGAACTTCAAGTTTATTATTTATTTTGTTTATTGCAGACTTTTTGTCTTGGTAGCGACAACGAAAAGGGTTTATTTTATGGACTTTTTGTCACAGCAGCGACAACAGAAAAAAGGTTTAATTTACAGACTTTTTGTCTCAGCGGCAACAACAAAAAAGGGGACCACTCGCCACCTCCACAAATAATGGGTGTATTTTGGTGAAAGTGAAAAAATGCGTGCGATATTGCAAAACAAGCGCCAAAAAAAGTGTAAAAAGTGTTTAAAAAGTGAAGTGAGCACCGGATTAATTAATTAAATTGAACTTAATTTCGTGTTTGTGAAATACAAAAAAAACAACAACAAAACCTATTTAGTATGGTGCGGAAAGTGAGGTTAGGTTAACCTCTTCCTTGTGTTGTGTCTGGAAAACCTTACCACTGGTGGGGGGATAAACCAGATAATCACAAGGATCGAACTAAAAATTAACAAACCAAGTGACTGAATTTTTGAAATTGGAAAGAAAAAAAAAAGGTGCTCACTAAATAACTTCACTTTTTTACACTCCTTTTCGATTTAAATTTTTCGCGCACGACACGGGTATTTATCTTTATTTGTCACTAATAATCACTTAAACGAAAAAAAAAGTGGCAAGAAATATAACACTTACTTCTTATTTTTGCTGGAGGTATTGATGTGATGGCTGTGGCTCCGGTGGCTGCTAATGTCGTGTATAGTATAACTTCCAGCTTTGGTTCTGCTGGGATATGCTGTGGCAAATAAAACTTTTGATGATTTTTTTGTTTGTGGCAATTCGTGCAAAATTTTGTAATAGGCAAAATCCTTCGGCAAAAGTTTATGAGTTGGATAAATTGTGCTGTGCAGGTAGATTCTCTGGTGCAGTGGACTGTAATTTTAGGCTTTTAGTTCCTTTTTTCGGTGAGTAAGGACCAATGTTCGGCCTGGGTGCGTCTTGAACCGGCAATGGGTAGGCGCACACGGGTCGATCTTGGAGTGGATGGTTCGCTCAAAAGAAATAGAAGAAACAAACGCAAAGAGGATTTCCTCGTTATGATAATGTTTTATTAAGAGTGTTAGGAAATATAGAGTGGATACAATATTACCTTGGTGTTGAACGTGACGATGGCGATCTTGGGCGATGTGTGCTGGTTGGCGGTCAATCGAAAAAGAGGCCGGTTATCCCGTTGAGGACAACCGCTAAGCCGCGAAAAAGTCCTCTGGTATTAAGGAGGGGAAAAAAAGCCACACACACAACAACCCCCACATATACGTGCATGGGTGCTGACAACCCGCACACACACGTGCATGCGTATGAAGCGCATGCATGTGCATGCATGCACACAAATGCGGCGTGAGTGTGGGTGGCTGGAAATCTTATTAAAACGTTAGGGAGGGGCGCCGTCAATCAAGTAAAAGTTAGGCCTTGGGCCTAAACAGGGATGAAACATGGTAATTGTATTGGTTTATTGACGCAAAATATAACTTTAGAAAAAAACTTGGTAAAATGGGTGTGACACCTACCATATTAAGTAGAAGAAAATGAAAAAATTTTGCAGGGCGAAATCAAAAGCCCTTGGAATCTTGTAAGGAATACTGTTCGTGGTATTAAATATATAAATAAATTAGCGGTATCCGACAGATGATGTTCTGGATCACCATGGTCCACATTTTGGTCGATATCTCGAAAACCTTCACATATACAACTAAGGGCCACTCCCTTTTAAAACCCTCATTAATACCTTTAATTTGATACCCATATCGTACAAACATATTCTAGAGTCACCCTTGGTCCACGTTTATGGCGATATCTCGAAAAGGCGTCCACATATAGAACTAAGGCCCACCCCTTTTAAAATACTCATTAACACCTTTCATTTGATACCCATATCGTACAAAAAAATTCTAGAGTCACCCCTGGCCCACCTTTTATGGCGATATCTCGAAAAGGCATCCACCTATAGAACTAAGGCCCACTCCCTTTTAAAATACTCATTAACACCTTTCATTTGATACCCATATCGTACAAACAAATTCTAGAGTCACCCCTGATCCACCTTTATGGCGATATCTTGAAAAGGCGTCCACCTATAGAACTAAGGCCAACGTCCTTTTAAAATACTCATTAACACCTTTCATTTGATACCCATATCGTACAAACAAATTCTAGAGTCACCCCTGGTCCACCTTTATGGCGATATCTCGAAAAGGCGTCCACCTATAGAACTAAGGCCCACGCCCTTTTAAAATACTCATCAACACTTTTCATTTGATACCCATATTGTACAAACAAATTCTAGAGTCATCCCTGGTCCATCTTTATGGCGATATCTCGAAAAGGCGTCCATCTACAGAACTTAAGCCCACGCCCTTTTAACATACTCAATAATACCTTTCATTTGATACCCATATCGTAAAAAATAAATTCTAGAGTCACCCCTGGTCCACGTTTATGGCGATATCTCGAAAAGGCGTCCACCTATAGAACTTAGGCCCACTCCCTTTTAAAATTATCATTAACACATTTCATTTGATACCCATATCGTACAAACAAATTCTAGAGTCAGGCCTGGTCCACCTTTATGGCGATATCCCTGAATGGCGTCCATCTATAGAACTATGCCCCACTTCCTCTTAAAATACTCTTTAATACCTTCCATTTGATACACATGTTATACAAACACATTCCAGGGTTACCCTAGGTTCTTTTTACAACATGGTGATTTTCCCTTACTTTTTCTCCACAGCTCTCAACTGAGTATGTAAAGTTCGGTTACACCCGAACTTAGCCTTCCTTACTTGTTTTATCTGAAATTAGCACTTCACACTATGAGTTCTTCACAACGACTTAATGCATTCACCAAAACTGTTGCGTTATATATGGTCTACCAGACGAGGTAATAAGAATGAAATGGTAATTTCAATTCTACCTGCTGTGTCTTGTGGTGGCTTAAAAAAAACAACACAAGCAATTTTACGATCTGCAATTGTGTCACAGTGATGCCTTGGTTTTAAAAGGGTTGTAAAAACGCTAATTTCTAATAATTTTTTTAAATTTCTTTTCTATTACTAAGTTAAACTCATTTTTTCATTTACATATGTTCTGACTAAATAAATTTCTAAAGAGAAAAATAAACTCCAAAAAGAAAAAACATAGGCATTTCGCTGATTTTTTCATGTAAAGTGCAAAACCGGCGATTTTTTGAAATGTTTGTATGGTGAATCCCCAGGGGGGTTCCAGAGGGTGTGCCACTGGCATCGGTGGGTCGGGCCTCCAAAGTTTGTGGGGGTCGGTCATACCTTTTGACTCGATTGGAACACTCTAAATGGGTCAAAGTGGGATTTTTCAAAGTTTGCTCCTACCCAAAAGTTCGACCCAAATTGGGGGACATCAGAATTCGTTTTAGAGGTATGGTTCCTTCGGCAAAGTTTCTTATCTTAATCCCTAGAATACGATTTTCACAGAGCAATGAGTGATTTTTAAATCGACCCGCCATAATACATACATATATAGGAAGGCTTATAAAAGTGTCAAAATCATAAAAAATATGTGTACAGTAAAGACATTTTTCTTTTATAGTTCCTGCTGAAAATGTCCAGCACTTCATTAGAGTCCATTTTTCACGCAATATATTCATTGATATGCATTAAAGCCAATCAATTCAAACGCTCTACTGTCATCCTGTTGCAAAGACACGACTTTAATCGGCGTAGGGTGGACAAAGATCGCGCGGCAGTGCTTGTAGTCACTGGAAACATATACAGCAATTGACAAAGAGTTCTAATATTTGGCAACGCCGTTGCTCGTAGGCATCTGCTGCAGAATTTGGGATATTTTCTGACATTTCTTTCCAAATTTTTAATTCACCCTTCAAAGCTTGAAAACAAGGAAGGTCTTCTTTATATACTTCTGCGCCTTGTAAAACATTCTCCAAATCTTCATCGCTGAAGTTCTGTGACAGCAACTTTTGCAATTGCCCAATTCTTTGCATGGAGGCGTTAGGAAACCTGGATGACATTTCGTTTATAATATAGTCTAGAAAAGGAATATATACTGCAACTCGGTAACAATCCTCAACTGACTGAGTCTGAATGTTTGCTCGATTATTTTGACGCCCGGTGATTCTGGGCACCGTGATTTTTGCACCAATCTCATTCGCGATGGCCTTAGCCTGGTTAAAAAGTTTTTTAAAAGAGTCAGTGCTAGTTGTCTCTGTAAACTTGATGTGGTCATATCAATAAGCTTAACTGCAGAAACTATATCAATATCTTTGGTTTGTAATTTTCGAAGTGTTGTTTATAACTAAAATTTTCTGATTTAAACTTATTTAGAAGTGTGAAAATAAATTTAAAAAGAATTCGAATATTATGTACATATGTATATAAATATACAGTTCACAAGAGAAATTTCCATTAAACATAGATATTTCTGTAGAATTTTAAAATCTATAAGAATTATGATCTTGATTTATTTGAGTTATTGTTTACAATTAGAAAAAAAAAAACGGGTTAAAACCGCAAAATTATGCGACTCAAAATGCTTTTAATTAGCTAGATTTTTTTGTTACTGGAAAATATGTGAATTTTATTCACTTTGCAAAAATTCCTTGAAACCAATAAACAATTTGTAAAGAAATATAAATTCGGTCATATTACCCCAAATACCACTGAAGCTGCTTTTTTAACACTTTAAAATTCAAGATCTCAACGTCTTGAACTGGTAAAAGCTTTAAGTTTTTTAAGCTAAGCTTTCTCGTTTTTTTAACATTTACTGCTTATTGAAAATTGTACAGCTCTAGCTAAGGAAGTTGATCTAGATAAAAGCTTACCCAAAATTTCCAATAGTGTGGAGTTTTATTTTAAATTTTAGCAATAGCTATAGTGAAAAATGTTTGCAATTTAATCAATTATTTAGGTCCTGTACCAAATGCTTAAAAAAAATTAAATTTTGACACTGATCTTGGTGAATACGAACGCGAAATGTTTTCCCAGCCAACGAGGGGGGCACGTGTCGTCGTAGCATATACGGGAAATCTGTATTGTAATGAGATCTCAACAACACTAAAATTACAGTCTGAGGGGGGGCACGTGTCGCGGTGGAAATTTTTTCGAGTGCATTTCCACAAAATATGTACTCTGAAAAATCTCAACAGTACAAAAAAAGTCCGGGTGCCCCTCCCACCCCCCCCCCCCCTGGATCCGCCAATGACAATGTATATTATATGTACATACATATATATATGTAAACTTATCACATCAGAAAAGCAGGTCATTTATTTAAATTAACAAAGCAAAAGAGACCAGTACTTGGTTCTCACAAATGGAGTTTAAAGCTTGTATTGTAGGTACAGTGATTTCATATCAAAAGTATCGCAAAATAAAACATAGAAAGTAAAAACAGCAAAAATTGTTTTCATGTTTAAGGAATAAAAGTCGCGACAACCCGTATATATTATTTTTAATCCATTTTTTGATTTTTAGTATCCTACTCATACGTTTCTGAAGAATCGTTTTAGTAGCTGAATGGCTTTAGTAGCTGAATGTTAGTTTTTATTTTATCGTAGAACGCTGAACAGTCCTCGTCACTGTTTATTTGAATATTCAATAACTTCACCAAAACTGAAATACGCATTCGACCACGTCCCTCGAACCATGTTTTTGCTTTTAAGGAAGCCATATTTCGTTTTCAACTTCTCCGTAAATAATAACTTTCATTTAGACCTTTTCAAAAATAACCAAAAATAAAAAAACATAAACTGCAAATTAGGTGATTGAAATATTTAAAAGTCTGTAATTAAAATTTTTTAAGAAATTACTAACGATCAGGTGATGACATTGGCTATGACACTGAACGAAAGGTAGCAAGGAGTTATCAATAATGGAAGAAAGTATATACTTCGCTTCGTCTACACTAGACAATATTACTGAGTACATGTAAAATTAGTGAACGATCTAAGAAAACTAAGTAAAGATGCAAAATTATGATGTACGCAAAATGCCTGGTAAAACACGATGTTGGCCTGATTGCCTGACAAGGAATTTAAAGCCTGTGTATCAGGCGAAATGCCTGACATATGGCAAGCCTACTGTAGGTAACCACAACATCCACCTGCGACTCAGACGGCGGAAACAACAACACTTTTTATTGGCGGACACACATTTTTGTATTGGCGATACATCGCCACAACGGCAGCAGCAGAAAAAAATCAGCTAAATTTAACTTAACAATTTTTTTGTTGTATCCAACAAATATTACTGATTCTCGCCTATTTTTATACCTTTACTCATTTGGTATTTCTTATTTAGACATAAATTTGTGGTAGGAAAAAGTTGGCTAAGGAAAGGCTAAGGGGTTTGAACTTTATTTTCGTGGGTTTTGCTAGTTTGAAAATATTAGTTTTTTTTTCTTAGTAATTTCCATTTGCTTTTTTTAATTTTTGTTAAGTAATTTTTCAGTCACAATTTTCTTTTTCTCTGACGTTTATTTGAATTCTTCTATTTTTATTCTTGGCATTTCTTTTTGCGGTTAGCTACTATATTTAGAGTGCACCGATCGTTATCGGTGTGCTCTGCCCATAGTTCCACTTCCGCACATGCGTTTTTTTATTCCATTTCGGTTAGACCGCAATTAATTCGAAATTATGAAAATTTGAAGATTCTTTTTTTTAGTTGTATTTGCACAAATTACCCTTACATATATTTGCCAGAGCGCTACCGGCACACTTACCCTTATCCTTCCGGCACTTAACAGTAGGAACTTTATAAGCACCCACATAAAGTTTTTCTATGTGGTCATATGTACATATGTATATTTGAGTTTTTTTTTTCAGCTACTCAACTGCACCGGCGCCGTTGGAGAAGAAGAGTAACTTGGTGAGTGTTTTTAGGGAAACTTCAAAAATTTATTATAATAACTTGTTTAGTTTTATGTACACATGTTTAGCAAAGATTCCTGATCTTGCAAAAATAGAACAGGTATTAGCAAATAAGTAAAATAGAACAGGTATTAGCAAATAAGTAAAAGAACAACAGATTGCAGCAAACATATGTACATACATAAAAACGTCAAAAACATACATTTGCACTTACATATCTTTTCTTTTGATGTACACATAAATTCTTTTACTTTGATGATCTTCTTTTGCTTTGCACAAAATTGATTTTGGATTTACTTGTGCGTTTGCGGTAGGTAGGGACTAGGGTTTTTGATTTTTTTTTTTTTGCACTTTTATTGCATTTTGCAGAATTTTGTACCTCTAGATTTTAAGATTCTAGTTGGTAGGATAATACATTAGGGTGACTCATAAATGTTTTACGAATATAAGGAATCTCACCCCTATTTTTCTTTTTTTTTACCTTCTTTTTCGTTAAAAACAATTATATAGAATTGAGTTGAATTTAAATCATATATCATAATTTTGTCTTGCTTTATTTTGAAATTTAATTTTAAGCGGTTTTTTTTACAAATATCGATGGTTTGCATCCGGTATGTTAGATAGCTCTAGGGTGTAAACTTAAAAGAGATTGTGTTTTTAAAAAAAAAATGTTGAAATGCATGGCTGAAACATAGGTTTTATAATAATGCCGGGCTAAGTTCGAATTCTTGGTGTTGGGTTTGCGCGTGCACGTGGCAAGGTAAATTGAAGGTGAGTGGTAGGGAAAAGTGACCGAGTGACAGACGGACAGACTGGTGTCAGGTTTGGGGGCGCTTTAAGGAAATAGGAGTCAGCACAGCGCCCATGGATCAGCGCAAGTTGTGCTGAAGAGGGAGGGTAGACTCCACCTGACAGGACAGTCTTTTTCTCCCCCTAACTATGCCCCTCACGTATGTTTCCAACTTTCCTCTTCCTTTTCGATACATATGCAGGTATGGACCCTTTTTGTTCATGTGGCTGCGGGTGAGGTCGGTGGTGTAATATCCCGCCCAAGATGACGAGCTAGCCTGGGCTCGCAAGCATACCTCCTCACCACCCCAAACAGTCAGCGTATCAATGTAAAGTTTCTTTTTCGTTGCGAATGAGAAGCTTTGTAAACGGGCTCAGTTTGACATATTTATGTTTTTTTTTTTTTTAATGGTGTGTTCAATTATACTTATTATTTAAGAATTAATGAACTTAACACCGGCTTATAATAATTGAATATTCAATTATTTTGTTTTTCTAAGAGAAACTGAAAAGAAACAAAGAAACATTTACTGGCATATTGCGATGGTACCATTTCGAAAACCGTTAAGTAACCATAATCAGGCAATTTCGTAATATTATCAAAGGTTTCATCGAGATTCGAACCACGAATCACACGATGAAACTGCAGTTGCCTTAACCACTAGGCTATCGTGCTTGTATTTGTTTCCTTGCTTAAGTCTCTTTATTAATTTTTGTGTTTTGTAGATTTGGTTTTGTAAAGTTCCTTTTCATCGCGTCAGTGGTACGGATTTTACAGTGACATGTTCGTACTTTCTTCACGATGAGTCGGCTCCGACGAAGCTAGTCGGCTAGATAGCTCTGGATACGAAGAGGCCACGAAGCGTGGGGCAGTGGAGACACAAACGAGAAGGGTGATTTTGTTATTTATCATAACTTTAAGATTTGTAATAGGGGCTCAGTGCCTAGGTTTGTTACTTACAGCAGACATAAGGAGCTCTCTTTTTCGGATCATAGATTTGTCCGCTTCGACCTTGGCGGGGTGTCGCTCAAAACTGTCTTGCATAGGAACCTTAAAAACGCCTACTGGCGTATCTACAGTGAGAAACTTCAAAAGAGGCTGTCAGTATTTAGTGTTCATATTCCCCAGGACTCTGCAGAGCTAGAATATATGGCCTACTCGTATACGAAGGTATGTAGGGAGGCTCTTTATAAGGCCTGTTATAGGAAGATATCTAGGAATAGGACCAAACCACCATGGTAGATCCCGGACCTAGATAATCTACGCAAGGCTTATCGGAAATCATCGTATCTTGCTAAAGCCTCCAGGGAGGCTGAAAAATGGAATGTATACAAAACGATTCTGGCGGATTATAAGAAATTGCTAAGGTTATCGAAGAGGACCTCCTCGAGGAATTTTGTAGCGAAATGAAGACGATGTCTGAGAGATCTAGGCTCATAAAAGTGCTCCAAAACGTACGCTTCTGCGTACGCACTTTCCGGTCACTAATGATGAAGTAATGAACTGAGGGGAGAATAATACTGGTGAACTTTATGAGGGAAATTTCATTACTATGGGTAAAATTAAATGGGCTATAATGTCGTCTAAGCCCTTCAAAGCACCAGGGTGGGTTGGCTCCGGGTTGATTGGGTTCGGTACAACTCCAGCGAACAGTCGAGCTGAGTTCTTTGTGGGTGTAGAACATTTTCAAAGGAGTGTGTATTCTTAGGCATATTCCACGGGGTTGGAAGGGTTGAAGGGTCACCTCTACACCTAAAGCTGGAAGAATTTTTCACGTGATCCCTAAAGATTACAGACCGATTTGTCTGACATCCTTCCAGCTGAAGAAATTTGAGAGGTTAATGGACTCCACATTAAGGGAGTCCTGGGAGGGAAAGTTATTGACATCCAATATGCGTAAATAAAAGGGAAATCAACGGAGACGGCCTTGGAGTACAAGGATTTCACACCTATAGCTTTTCTCAATATTGAGGGTGCTTGCAACAACGTTACGACCTCTGCGATATTTAATACACCAATCGGATTGGGGGCGATTCAGGGCTAGTGAAACTCGTTCAGCAGTTACTGTTGCGAATAAAGGTTCATGCTGACTTGGCAGGTTCAAAGGTGGTCAAACTCATACGGGCTACTTTCTCCACTTCTGTGAGTTGCAACACCGAATGAGCTGACGGTTGCAGAGCAAGGTAAACGCGTATGGAGTTGACCTCGCGCTGTTAGTTAGCGGCAACTGTACAGCTATAAGGGAGCTGTTGCGCGAAGATGGGGACTATCACCGGGTATTGCCCAGTGGCTCCTTTTATACGGGGCATTGGTCTGGTGGGCAAGCTTAGATACCAAATCAAACTTATGGGTATTCCAGAAGGTATAAAGATGTGCTCTAGTCTACGTGCTCTGCGCACCACCACTGCGGAAGCGCTGGACACTCCTTTTAATGTGTTGTCAAAAGATTAAATAGCTAAGCGGTCTTTTCTGCTCTGCGGCTGCGGGAGTTATCTGGCTGGAGAGACAATGTGGATGGCCTTGTAGCTATCCTTAAAAATCTGGAATCGCTTTGGTCGGACTATCGTGTTCCGACTGCCTTTTTCGATATGAAATACGATGTTGTTAACCCGCCTAGGGATTATTGGTTAAAGGAGGCGCCGGACCTGAGCGATAGGCTGCAGATTTATACTGACGGCTCCAAACTGGATAATAAGATGGATAGCGGTGTCTTTGCACCTCAAATAGGGTGGAATCTATCCTTTAGCCTACTCGATCATTGCATCGTCTTTCAAGCGGGGGTGGCTGCTATTAACGAGGCCGTTTATAACCTGAGAAAGGCAGTTCACGGCTATAACCAAATTTATTTTTACTTTGACAGCCAGGCTGCACTAAAAGCGCTTGGATCGGTCACATGTAAGTCTAGGACAGTGGGGAAATGCCGCAAATATTTTAATAAGATCGCTGAACAAATTTCCCTTAGTATTGTATGGGTGCTTGGACACTCGAATATGCCGGGCAATTAGATGGCTGACGAACTCGCAAGAGGGGGTAGATCAGTTCGGTTTTCGTAGTCCTGGAAGGGATTGAGCATGCCGCTCGATACCTGTAAGCTAAATTTGAAAGGGATTTTCCATAGGGAAGCGGGTGTGAGATGGATCAATCTTGAATCCAGCTACCACACTTAGCTCGTGTGGCCTGAATGAGACGCGAGACGCACGAGAAGTCTCCTTTTTCTTGGAAGGAGGGACATATCGCTGGAGGTTGGACTTATAATCGGCCACATAGCAATCGGGTGGCATCCACAACGGCTGGGTGCTCCCTATAATGATTATTTTATTTTATTTTTTACTTTTTTTGGATTAAAGTCGACACAGACATAAAGCGGTCGACTACTAAGATAATATTATATACTAAGATAATATTAACATAAAATATTACAACTAACAATAATTAAATACAAATGTATAAATTAAATTCAACCATACATATGAAAGAAAGTACAAAATATCAAGCCAAACGTGAGAGTATTGAATTATGCAACGCGGTAAACAAACATTCAAAGCTGATGCAGTTATACAAGATATTGTAGTGCGAAAATTTAGTCGGCTAGCAATATCAGAGGAGTAAATTTCGCCCATAATGAGCGTATGAATGAACATTACCCCTAGTAAAGTTCTTCGATTTTCTAAAGTTCGCAGATTAATAAGGAGAAGCCCATTTCTATATGGTGACAAATGCACACTTGAATCCCTGTTACGACCACGTAGTGCAAATATAATGAATTGGTTCTCTACTTACTCAATACGCTTTATAAAGTTTTGATACCCTGGGAGTCAATTCCGTAACTGTGAAAAACTGAAAAATGTACACTCATTGAAAACTCATTTGCACTCACAATTTACACTTTAAATTTTCATGCGATACTGTAAATTATTGTGTACATTGTTTTGCTGAATGAGCGCTGAATATAAAAGTCTTATGTTAGTGAGAAAATATTCATCAAACGCCATGAAAACAAAAAAGTCATTCTGAACAGTGCGTATGAGTTTTGAATGTCAGAATAGTGTACACTGGCTGCCAAGAAAACTCACGAAGTTTTTATCAGTGAGTTTTTTTGATCACAGTTTTGCTTTACAGAATCAGAATTTCAAAGTTTACACAATCTCTTGTGTACATTTTAAAACTCACAGTTAGCGAATAGGGCCCCTGGTCACCAGACACACGAACAATACTCTAAGATTGGTCGTACCAACGATGTGTAGAGCGTCTTAGTCAGATACGGATCATTAAACTCCTTAGACCATCGCTTCACGAAACCGAGTATACCCGTTGCATTGCTTACCATTGATGAAATGTTCGTATTAAAAGTCAGTTTTGGATCAAAAAGAACGCCCAGATCACTTATAAAAGATATACGCTCCAAAGGCGTACTGTTTAGGGTATACGATGTCAAAAATGGCTTCACTCGGTGAAATGTCATTAGTTTGCACTTCGAGCAGTTCAAAACTAGTAGATTTGCAGTACACCAGCATTGAAATGAATCCATGTCTGCCTGAAGAAACTCCACGCGGGAAGACTCCGAAGGCAAGTATGAGTAGCAAAGTTTAATATCATCCACATAGATATGAGTTCGAGAATGTATAAGAGTGTGTGGTATGTCATTTATAAACAAGGTAAAAAGTAATGGACCCAAATGACTATCCTGAGGCACACCAGACGTTACATCAAAAACCTTGAAAGAGTGTTTTTAAACAAAACTTGTTGAGTCCGATTCGCGAAAGAGCTTTCGAGTCATACAAGTAAATGCTTCGGAAGCCCAAGTAAATCAAGTTTGTAAACTAAAAGTTCATGATTGACAGATTCAAACGCTTTACTGAAGTCGGTATAGATCACATCCGTTTGCATATTATTTAAAAATGCATCCATTACAAAAGAAGTGAACTCTAGCAAGTTGGTAGTGGTTGATCTACGCAGCACAAAACCATGCTGGCAGGGCGATAATATAGAGCTATATATGTCTTGAAGTTGACATGTAATTATTTGCTCAAATGTGTTGGGAATAGCTGAAAGCTCAGCTATACTTCTATAGTTCTCGATACTAGACCTACTACCTTTTTTGCACAAAGGTATAATAAATGATTTCTTCCAAATCAATGCAAAAGTGGAAGATTCCATAGATAATTGGAATAATTTATATATCGGCTCAGATAAATTAACTGCACAGTATTTGAGCACACAACTAGGAAAACCATCTGGACCCGGAGAAAAAATTGGTTTCAAACCTAGAAGGTTCTGAACAGTATTCTTATCAATTACTGGATTAGGAATACAATTGAAACTTTCCAAGTTGTACCAGTATTTACTGGGTTGAAAACGTTTTGGATACGTAGGTCGACTTGAACAATTCTGCAAATAATTCCGCAATCTCATTATCAGAACTGGCATTCTTGCAACCAAAAGAAAAGGTAGCTGGAAAACCAGATGTTTTCCTCTTAGAATTAACGAAACTGTAAAATCTTTTAAGATTGTTGAAAAATTGAAATTCACAATTGCTTAAGTTCAATTTATAACATTGTTGCTTAGACAATGAAAGTTGCAACGAGCAACTGAATATTTCGAAAAATCGGCAGAAGATCCTGATCTCTTGAAACGTTTATAGAGCCGAGATTTTATGTTATTGAGTCTTAGAAGTTGTCTTGAGAACCAAGGTGGTTTACTTGTTCTAACACTAGCACATAGAAGGGGAATAAAGCTTTCAAAGAAGCCATCAAGAATACCGTAGAATAATGAAGCCGCTGAGTCGACGTCGTTACACGAATAAATATCCGACCAGTCATGAGTAGCAATCAATTCGTTGAGTTTTTTGAAGTCTGCTTTATAAAAGATTTTGAGCGAGATCGAGATTTTAATTTTGTAAAGCACAGCACTTTATGGGGCTGAACAATATGAATTGCTATTTCAAGCGTAGGATGTAAGGGATCTTCTCGAAAAGATAAAGGAGAAATACGAATTAGGGCAATACCCACTGATTCATCCACAAATACCAGGTAAATAATCTTATTTTTACAATTTAAAACATTGTTGATCTGTACGAGCGATGTATCTAAAATATTGTTAAAGAAATCATGCTGACAGGTGGGAATCAAAGTGTTTGAGTCGCTGAAGCTAATCCAATTTATCGAGGGCAAATTGAAATCACCAAGAACTACTAAGCGACCTTTGTCTCGCAGCTGAGAGTACAAGTTGCGAATAGCTAAGTTATGGCAATTGTAAACATACATATCCTACCGGGGCGGAATATATGAGCATCAAATATATAAGCTAAACATCGCAATGAAATGAAAAGTTGCTGAGGTACTTTATTAAAAGGCTGTTCAGATTACCACGTAACACCCCGAACTATATGATTCATCTCGAAACCGGACTTCCAGAATTGTATATTGACTTCTTGAAAACACATTTCAATTATATTTGCAGGGTTATGGAAATGGGTAATAACCGTATTCCAAAGCTAATCGCAATGCACTTGCTAGAAACTAGGTTTCAATGTTTCCAAAAGTGGGATGCGCTTGCCAATGAGTACGGTGAACCAATTATAATAAATGATAACACTGTCTGGAGACATTTGTACCGCAATATATTAGCTAAAATAGATAAATTACGAACCTCATCTTGAGCAGCCAAATAATCGCTGTCCAATTTGCAACTCGGGAAACGAACAAAACGTTTTACACTTTCAGGGTAGTTGTCCCGTACTTATAGATTATAGGATATAATTTTTTAAAAATAGTGTATTAACACACCAAGAGATTACGGAATACCTAAATGGTAAAAACTGGATCACATTGAATCAGTACGTTAAATCAGCGTTAAAGTATAGGAAGCAAATTTTAGAAGAGGAATTTTGAAACTTATATTTAAGAAATATTTTATTATATAATGTACAGAAAACCCTACTTCAAGTACTTATAAACTGACGGCACTACGCCAAAGTTTAGTTATAAAATACAATTTTATATTGTAATCAACTTTGTAAAAATATTCTGTTTAATAAAACAAACTACTACTACTACTACTACTAAACTCAATATGGAATGTGTTGTCCGACAACAACAACTCGGATTAAAGGCTTGAGTCCACAGCAATGAGAACAACGCCTGCCCTAGATATACGATCACGCCGGTACACGACGTAGTTGCTTGAAAAAGCTCAGCGTTAACCAGGTCTCGGTGAAAGCAACAACCTGCGCTGTGAAAGCGAAACTGCTAAGAAAATTGGTACTTCATTTAGATCGTAAACCACGGAAAGTTTGGCAATAAACGACTAGAGGGAATTAATCGTTGGCCACTTTTTTGCTGTACCCGCGGTGGAGGTCATAGGGTTTTTTGGCACTATATTGGTCTGCTTCTTGTACAAATGCACCACAGAATGCTCCGGCCAAAAATAACAGTCAAGAATACTATCAACATAAGGGTCTGGCACAGTTATTTTGAGAGATGAAATTTCTTTTTCATATTTAAAGTTAAATTTGAAAACTTCTACACTAGAATTATTAAGGTTGAGTTTAGAGCATAAATAATTTGAAATATCGTCAACAGACAATGAAGCATGCAACCGGGAAACAAAATTGCTCTGCGGGGCGGAACGGCGGTCACCTCTCTTGGACCAACAGTTTGCACCACAGAAACTGTCGAAGCAGAAATTGATGTTGAAATTGATGTAAATGCAGAAGTTGACGTAGATGCAGCTGACGAACCCACTATGCTCGACTTCTTACGACGTATGCTAATACCTGTACGTTTGCATTTCTTACCCGCATCAACAGACTGTGACCCAAAAGCATAATTTGTGTTATTGGTTTTTCATGTTTTAGTATTGTTTGTAGTTTTGTTGTGAGTGTCACTGTTATTAACCAAACAAGAAGCATAGGTACTGGCTTTAACGCCATCAACGCTGTTGGTCGAAGCTTTAGATACAGAAGAAGATTTTAACTCTTTGTGTTTAATGACGTATGTATATTAGAAAGTGCTGATGAAGCGCCACGAACATACGTGTCAGAAAAAGAACGAAAATTAAAGCTGCTCAAAGGCAATGGCTGCTTAACATAAAATTTCGCAAAATCTTCTCTCAAGACTCGCACTTCATTCACTATAGCAGTGTTTTTATCACAAAGCTTTTTAAAATCAGAGCGAAACTCTGCTTGCCAATCGCTAATTTGAGCACGCAAACAATGGCCTTCGTCAAGTGATGATTTCAGCGCGGTTATGAGCTCTATATTCTTTGCCTTAAGCCTTAAGCAAGTTAATTTCACTCACTAAAGATACGAGTGTATGTACAATATTAACAACACTTCGCTCATTGTCAATGTATACGGCAGAGCCGGCCACACAAATACTAAAACAAATGCATAAGTGTATGTAAAAATTGAGTGACAACTCACCACAGTGTGCTAAAAGAAAATATGGACTGTGAAGTCTGAAATTAAAAAGGACTTTGATTGTTTGATTTCAAGCTAATCCTAACTATATTTACTTATATTCGTATAACCAAGAACGCGGAGATCGAGCTAGCCAGATAAAACTTTTTTATAAAATAAGGTATGGTGTGTCTTCAATGCAAAATTTACTTTAAAAAATTCACTTTTTCATTAAAAAAGAACTATAAAACAAAGTAAATGTAAAGATAGAAATACATTTTCAAAACATAAAGTTATTCAATAAAAAAAAAAATTTATAAAAATTAATCAAACTAACTAGAAAGTATAAAAAGTTACTTATATTAAATTGTCAACATTTATTAATAATTAATAAATTATTATTAATTATTAATATTTAAATTGTCAATATTAATATGTATGTTCAAGGGAACTTAATAATACTAACTAAAACGTATTAAAAATCACTTTAACATTGCAGCATATTGTTTTTATTATGTGCCTAAAAAGTAGCATGGACTTTTCCTTTTGCATTCACTGTTGATTTTAGTGAGTGACAAGCGAAAGCAAACGATCGTGATCACACATCGTTAGTGTCGGTGTGAAAATACGAACTCAAATTGCATAATGTGCAACTTTTGGCCGGCTTTGGTATACGGTATCGACAATTTCACTCAAAAAGTCGAGATCAGCAGGAAAACACCGGTACATTGCAAATGAAAAAATTAACTGCACTTGGCGCATTGAGCCTTAGGTTGACCGCGATCGACCCTATTTCCACAAATATACGGTATTTTAAATTAGGTGTCTAAGCAAAAAAAAAAACAATCAATAGTGATATGATATATGCAAAAATACAAGCGAGCGCTAAGAAACACGTCCCAACAGCGCGAGAGTTGACAAATGATTACTGCAGAAGCTGCAAAGACGAAGTGGAGACAGAAACAGTCAAGCATTTTCTGTGCGATTGTCTTGCTCTTTGGCAGAAGAGGAAGAAATCTCTGGAATTTCCCTTCTATGACGATCTGGCTAAGCTGGAGGCTAAGAAATTCCTGACGTTTGCTGAATCGACCTGTTGATTCTAGTAAGGGAGAGATCCACGTGGTATCACAACGGATCGGTTATGGTGATCGCACCGGTGGCTATCTTACTTAACCTAACCTATATACCAGTACTCCGTTTATGAAAAAGGATTTTGGACCCTAATCCCGGAATTTGAGGGCGTACTTTATATTCCAGGTATGCAGATTTTGTTTACTCATCTAGACTTGAGATATTTCTCGCAAAGAATATATTTTTAATGTCATATAGTGTTATTCATTGAGAAAAAGCTGTCGCGTACGTTATGTCGCTCCTTAACCGTACTTTGGCTTATATCCATCGTTTTAAAAAGATATTTAAGATTTCGTAAATCGACGAGCATAGGGTATTTTTTCACCTTTAGAGTCTTATTTATAGAATGTAAACTTCCCCTTAGCCTCGCTAATTTTTGCACACTTTCACAAGCATTCAAAAATTACTTCTATCTATTCTCATCGCGTCCGAACCATATATAATGCAGATATGGTCATATACAAATACTTAAATTTTTGGGAGATACTTGGAATATTTTTCAATATTTCCAGAAATGTATACAAAATTAATTTTCAGCTCAATTTAAACTCTGATA
Organism: Eurosta solidaginis; assembly: GCF_040869045.1. Classification (NCBI taxonomy): domain Eukaryota; kingdom Metazoa; phylum Arthropoda; class Insecta; order Diptera; family Tephritidae; genus Eurosta; species Eurosta solidaginis. Next base: position 5,306,031 of record NC_090324.1, read on the forward strand.
GAATTAAATGCAAATTTTTTGGAGAAAATTTGAATTATGCGTACATTGTCCGTTTTTGTTTTATGCATTTGTGTCTTTTCGTCATAGTTGCTTTTGAATAAGAGTAAATTTTTGCTAAAACTAAGTTGGAATTGTCAAAGGTTTAATTTAAAAAGTGTTAAATTGAAACGGTTCTCCGGTTTCGGTAAACGTTTAATAATCAGGATTATCTAGCCTAGGAGTACTGAACTGATGAGGGTGTTCCAGCACTATAGGCTGGGTGCTTTGCACACAGAGTATATTAATTTTGATGGGATACCGTTTGTACAGGTATAAAGGAATCGAGATAGATATAGAGCATATATCAAAATCATCAGTCTCGAAAAAAGTTTTATTAAGCTATGTCCGTCCGTCTGCCCGTTCGTAAACATGATAACTTCAGCAAACATGATAACTTGATATACCGAACTTTTATACGGGCTTATCTGGACCCAGAATAGATTGGTATTGAAAATGAGCTCTTATTTAGAATCCAAATCTATAAATAAAGCTTCGGTGCTAAAGATGGAGATTCGGGCTATTAGCGAGCTTAGGGCAATTTTGGTCGTAGTGCTTTTGTATAGCTATATTTTACTAAAAAAATTTGTTAAAAATAAACGATTGTAAATATTTGCACTGCATTACCGGCACTGCAAGCTGTAAGTTTTAATTGATTGACAGCTGATTTCTGTTGATATTTGACAAGAGAATTTTATATAAATATATACATACATACGTTAATAAAACATACGTACATACAACTTTCATAATTTTGATGGTGACATCGTAGCCGCATATAAGCAAATATGAACAGCTGATTTCTGATTTGTAACTTTGAAAACCGTTTAAGTTAAATACCTACATACATAGATACGTGGTAAGTTGTTATATTTGTATTTATCAATTAATTTTGCTCACAATTTATTATTATCCAGAGGTTACAACGCCTAGAAAGAGGACCTTAAATGCCTTAGCTGAGCGAAAAGACGGCAAAACGCTAAACGGAGTCAAAAAATTCAGCAAAGAATTATTTATACCGTGTTTAAGCCAGCGTGTGCGTAACCACCGACAAGAACAAAGTGAACAGGCAGGTTCAGCGTAGGAGTGATTTGCAACAGTCATACATTTTAAAGCTGAGCAGTGATGTGAACACTAGGAGAGCACAGGAAAAGCTTCCAAAAACGTATTGTTGCCCACGCCTCGGCATTTCAGTAGAACAACATAGCGTTGGGCGTATGGACCCACAATGTCTGTTCTGCACGGCGAAACTTTATACAGGGGAGTTTAGCGATAACAGTTCCTCAATTTGTTGTCACAAGGGGAAGGAGTTTGCCGCAAATTTCTATATGAGAAGAATTAAAAATCCTCATCGAACGCAATAATACCGTCACAAGACATCATGAATGTTAGTTTGCTATTTGGCGGAAAAATATTTGTATTTGGAGGTGATTTTAGACAAGTTCTTCCCGTTGTTAGACATGCGACCTGAACTTCAATTATTGAAAATTGTATAAAAGGCTCACCGTTGTGGGCAAAAGTTAAAATTCGACGATTAATCCAAAATATGCGAGCAAATGAACATGAGTTTAAAAACTGGTTGCTCACACTAGGAAATGGTGACTTAGAAATTCAATCAAATATATACGAAGATACGATTAAAATACCTCGAAAATGCTACATTGATCATAATAACCTCACCGCTAAAGTCTTTGGAACAAATGAAATAAATTACAGAAACATATCTATTTTTCATTGAACAGCTATTTTATGTCCAAAAAATTTCGATTGCTCCACTTTTAATGAGTTTAGGGCACCAAGTTCTAGGGGGCACCAAATTCGAGAAACACTTTTGTACTAAAAATCCTTTTTGCAAAAAAAAAAGAAATTTTGTAGGAGGCCTACATTTAGTTTCATTAAAAAAAATTAAATTTTCACCTTAGTTATATTTTACAACAGAACTTGTCTGGTTTAGTATTTTGTTGACGATACCAATGTCGGTTGCGAGTGGCGAGCGTAGCTTTTCGAAACTGAAATTAATTAAAACGTACATGCGTTCGGCCATGACTCAAGAAAGGCTTGTCGGTTTAGCATTGCTATCAATAGAGCAGGAAATTGCGCAAAAATTAGATTTAAGTAAAATTATATCAACTTTCTCTGAGTTGAAGGCGCGGAAAATGAAGTTTTAGTAAACTCTAAGATAATAAGAAATACTTTTGTGTGTTATATTTTCGTTCTTTCGTTGAAAAAAAAATATATTTAATATGCAAAAGAAATATTTTTTTGTTTTATTGACACTAAGTTTGAATTTAATATTTCTGATCTCTAATTTTCTTATCTCCAATTTCTTTCTATAAATACGGGAGAAGGGGCCGAAAATAACAACTCGCCTAGGACCCCAAATTCTCTTGAGACGGCCCTGAGTGTATCTAAGTTTCGATACAGTTGAGCAAGATGAAACTCATAATGTTCAGTGTTATCCAACTGAGTTTCTTAATTCCCTAGATCCTTCCGGCTTGCCCCATATAAATCGTTCCCGAGATGGTCGGGCTCCCAAAGCCTTCAGGGAGTAACCTTGTTTACTCATCTAGACTTGAGATATGTCTCGCAAAGAATATATTTTTAATGTCATATAGTGTTATTCATTGAGAAAAAGCTGTCGCGTACGTTATGTCGCTCCTTAACCGTACTTTGGCTTATATTCATCGTTTTAAAAAGATATTTAAAATTTCGTAAATCGACGAGCATAGGGTATTATTTCACCTTTAGAGTCTTATTTATAGAATGTAAACTTCCCCTTAGCCTCGCTAATTTTTGCACACTTTCACAAGCATTCAAAAATTACTTCTATCTATTCTCATCGCGTCCGAACCATATATAATGCAGATATGGTCATATACAAATACTTAAATGTTTGGGAGATACTTGGAATATTTTTCAATATTTCCAGAAATGTATACAAAATTAATTTTCAGCTCAATTTAAACTCTGATAGAATTAAATGCAAATTTTTTGGAGACAATTTTAATTATGCGTACATTGTCCGTTTTTGTTTTATGCATTTGTGTCTTTTCGTCATAGTTGCTTTTGAATAAGAGTCAATTTTTGCTAAAACTAAGTTGGAATTGTCAAAGGTTTAATTTAAAAAGTGTTAAATTGAAACGGTTCTCCGGTTTCGGTAAACGTTTAATAATCAGGATTATCTAGCCTAGGAGTACTGAACTGATGAGAGTGTTCCAGCACTATAGGCTGGGTGCTTTGCACACAGAGTATATTAACTTTGATGGGATACCGTTTGTACAGGTATAAAGGAATCGAGATAGATATAGAGCATATATCAAAATCATCGGTCTCGAATAAAGTTTTATTGAGCTATGTCCGTCCGTCTGCCCGTTCGTAAACATGATAACTTCAGCAAACATGATAACTTGAGCCCGTATAAAACTTCGGTATACGGGCTTATCTGGACCCAGAATAGATTGGTATTGAAAATGAGCGAAATCGGATGATAACTACACCGACTTTTTATAATGCACCTAGAATGCTGAAATATGATGGTTGTACTGATATTCAGACTGTTAAACAAATTTTGAACACTTTTTTTACGATGGTCGTGGCACCGATCAGTTGTGACAAAATCAATTTTAAAAATCATATATATTATTTCTAATTGCTGTTTTTATGTGCGGATCCCTTTTTCGCTCTTATTTGGAATCCAAATCTATAAATAAAGCTTTGGTGCTAAATATGGAGATTCGGGCTATTAGCGAGCTTAGGGAGTGTTAATTTTAAGCTTGGGATCTCAGCATCTAATTATAATAAGTTGCTCGATTCGTCAATTTGGCCATCGGATGTAAAAGTAAGACCGTTTCGTTTTTTTCAAAGGACTATGGTGCAAAAGGACAACTCATAAGTCCTCGCTCCGTCACCAGTAAGACTGCTACAATTCCTGTCTAATTGATGATGTCCGTTCTTTAAAGAACTCAATATCAATATATTTTCAAAACATATCAGGCATGAGAACTAAGGCCTCTGCTGTATTTGCTGCTACCTCTAGTGAAGAATACGATTTGATAGTTCTTGTTGAGACGTGGCTTACTGCGGACGTTTTTAGTAATGAGTTTTTTGATAAAAATTTGTATAATGTATATCGCAAAGATCGTGATAGTGTAAGTACAGGACTTTATCGAGGTGGAGGAGTGCTAATTGCTGTAAGAAAAAGCCTACAAACCTCGGAGGTTCCTCTTAATATCGCTGATACTTCTATTGATCAGCTTATAATCAGTATAAAAGGCAAAACAGAATGTCTATTTGTCAGTGTTTCTTATATACCACCAAATAGTGTAGATAGTGTTTATGAAAATCACGTTAATAATATTATGCATGTTTCGAGCACTAACTTGAATTCTAAATTTTGTATTTTAGGGGATTTTAACTTAAATAAAATCGTATGGAATTATCTTCCAGGTGAGAAAACTCTCATACCTACTAACGTCAATCAAGCTAGTGAAATGTACTTAGTTGATAATTTTTATAGTTTACAGTTAGTTCAAATCAATGATTTTGAAAATACGCTAGGTAAAATCCTCGATCTTATATTTGTTAGTAATGATCTTAATTATAATTTAATTCGTTCTCTCTGCCCGTTATCTAATACTGATAAACATCACGTACCATTGATATTGGAGATTAAGTTTTATGAATTTGGAAATATTAAACTCAATAATGAAGTTGGTTTCAACTATAGCCGATGTGATTTTGCCTTGATCAATAATTTGATCTCAAATATTGACTGGCAGTCTCTTTTTAATAATCGCAATCTTTCAGACTGCTTTGACTTATTCAAAAGTAATATCTCGGAAATAATGAATATTAATATTCCTCGTTTCCCGGCAAGGGTTTACAAGTTGCCGTGGTATACCAAAAGCTTAAAGACTCTAAAAAATTTGCGTAATAAATATCATAAACTTTTTAAAAAATCAGGAAGTCCCGAACTCAAGCAACAATATCTGAATTACGCGAAGGAGTTTAATTGTCTTGATAAGTTTCTGTACAATAGATATATTCTCAATTTCGAAAATAATATCAAATCGAATCCTAAATCGTTTTGGAATTTCATTCACTCCAAACAATCGGTTTCAACAATACCGTTGTCTGTGTCTTACAAGGGCAAGAATTCATCATCGTCTAGTGATTCAGCCAATTTGTTTGCAGAATTTTTTAAAGAAAACTTTGCTACTGATGATCTATGGAATGACGACGGGGATATGTTGAATGAGATAACGTCTTGTTTCGACTTCTCCTCATTAGTTCTAGATATTGATGATATTATCTTAAGTATTCAGACGATCAAGAGCTCCAAGCAATGTGATTATCAAGAATTTTCATCTTTTTTCCTGAAGCAATGTGTAGCTTCCGTTGCAGAGCCCTTGTTGCATATATTTAATTTATCATTAAAGTCTGGTATCTTTTTGGATGAATGGAAAACTACTTTTATTCAACCTATTCATAAAAGTGGTAGTAAAATTGACGTTACAAACTATCGGCCAATATCGAAGATCCCCGTGATTTCAAAACTTTTTGAGAAAACGGTGATGTTTAAATTATCGTCCGCAGTTAAGCGTTATATTTGCCCATGTCAGCATGGCTTTGTTCCGGGGCGTTCAACAGTAACTAATCTGGTCGTTTTTTCGAATTACTGCATCTCGTCTTTTACTCATGGTTGTCAAGTTGACTGCATATATACGGACATATCCAAAGCTTTTGACAGAGTTTCGCACAAAGCTCTCTTGGCTAAATTGCGAAAAATGGGTTTCCACTCAACATTTTTACAATGGATTTATTCATACTTATCCAATAGGATAAATTTTGTTGTTATTGACAACGTAAAGTCATCGCCTTATGTAGCAACCTCAGGTGTGCCCCAAGGTAGTATCCTTGGCCCACTTTTCTTTATTCTCTTTATCAATGATGTAAGTGCTTGTTTCAAGCAATGCAATTATCTCCTTTACGCTGATGATTTGAAAATTTTTTTCAGAATCAAGAACGAGTCTGATACTCTCATACTACAATCTGAGTTAAATAATTTTAATGAGTGGTGCGTTAAAAATAAGCTTGCGCTGAATGCCAACAAATGTTATTACATAACTTATTCCAAATTATGTAATAAATTGATTTCGTCTTACTATGTCTCTAATAAGCCGTTACTTAGGGTGAATAAAATTCGGGATTTAGGTGTTGTATTTGATTCGTCTTTTACATTCACCGAGCACTTAAATTTTATTATCCCCAAAGCATATTCCTTACTGGCCTTTATTAAAAGAAATGGATCCGAGTTTAAGGACCCATATACTAAAAAACTATTATATAATGCCTTTGTGCGGTCAAGGCTTGAGTATGGTTCCATAATATGGAGTCCTTATTATGAGGTACACAATAAGAGAGTCGAACGTGTGCAAAAAATATTCATGAAGTACTGTTTATACGATATAAACTTCGATCTGCCTCTTCCTCCATATATCTCTAGGTGTAAGCTAATTAATCTTCACACATTAGAAAGTAGAAGATTAATTACATCTATAATGTTTATTTATGATATTTCCAATGGCAATATTGATTGCCCGATACTGTTAGAGTCTTTGAACTTTTATGTTCCATCACGGACTTTGCGCCAATATAATATGTTTTTAATTGACCAGTTTAGATCTAATTACGCACTTAATGGCCCGATCACTCGCGCTCTAATTGCTATTAACTCAATCAATAATAATTATTGTATTGATTTTGCGATATCTCGTCGAAGTTTTAAAAATATGTTATTTTCCATTTTAAATTAAGTTTACTGTAAATAAACCTTATGTTTAATAATGTTTAATATAGTCTGTCAGATTTTTGTAATCATAGACTGAATAAAGAAATATGAAATATGAAATATGAAATTTTGGTCGTAGTGCTTTTGTATAGCTATATTTTACTAAAATAATTTGTTAAAAATAAACGATTGTGAATATTTGCACTGCATTACCGGCACGGCAAGCTGTAAGTTTTAATTGATGACAGCTGATTTCTGTTGATATTTTACAAGAGAATTTTATATAAATATATACATACATACGTTAATAAAACATACGTATATACAACTTTCATAATTTTGATGGTGACATCGTAGCCGCATATAAGCAAATATGAACAGCTGATTTCTGATTTGTAACTTTGAAACCCGTTTAAGTTAAATACCTACATACATAGATACGTGGTAAGTTGTTATATTTGTATTTATCAATTAATTTTGCTCACAATTTATTACTATCCAGAGGTTACAACGCCTAGAAAGAGGATCTTAAATGCCTTAGCTGAGCGAAAAGACGGCAAAACGCTAAACGGAGTCAAAAAATTCAGCAAAGAAATATTTATACCGCGTTTAAGCCAGCGTGTGCGTAACCACCGACAAGAACAAAGTGAACAGGCAGGTTCAGCGTAGGAGTGATTTGCAACAGTCATACATTTTAAAGCTGAGCAGTGATGTGAACACTAGGAGGGCACAGGAAAAGCTTCCAAAAACGTATTGTTGCCCACGCCTCGGCATTTCAGTAGAACAACATAGCGTTGGGCGTATGGACCCACAATGTCTGTTCTGCACGGCGAAACTTTATACAGGGGAGTTTAGCGATAACAGTTCCTCAATTTGTTGTCACAAGGGGAAGGAGTTTGCCGCAAATTTCTATATGAGAAGAATTAAAAATCCTCATCGAACGCAATGATACCATCACAAGACATCATGAATGTTAATTTGCTATTTGGCGGAAAAATATTTGTATTTGGGGGTGATTTTAGACAAGTTCTTCCCGTTGTTAGACATGCGACCTGAACTTCAATTATTGAAAATTGCATAAAACGCTCACCGTTGTGGGCAAAAGTTAAAATTCGACGATTAATCCAAAATATGCGAGCAAATGAACATGAGTTTAAAAACTGGTTGCTCACACTAGGAAATGGTGACTTAGAAATTCAATCAAATATATACGAAGATACGATTAAAATACCTCGAAAATGCTACATTGATCATAATAACCTCACCGCTAAAGTCTTTGGAACAAATGAAATAAATTACAGAAACATATCTAATTTTCATTCAACAGCTATTTTATGTCCAAAAAATTTCGATTGCTCCACTTTTAATGAGTTTAGGGCACCAAGTTCTAGGGGGCACCAAATTCGAGAAACACTTTTGTACTAAAAATCCTTTTTGCAAAAAAAAAAAAGAAATTTTGTAGGAGGCCTACATTTAGTTTCATTAAAAAAAATTTAATTTTCACCTTAGTTATATTTTACAATAGAACTTGTCTGGTTTAGTATTTTGTTGACGATACCAATGTCGGTTGCGAGTGGCGAGCGTAGCTTTTCGAAACTGAAATTAATTAAAACGTACATGCGTTCGGCCATGACTCAAGAAAGGCTTGTCGGTTTAGCATTGCTATCAATAGAGCAGGAAATTGCGCAAAAATTAGATTTAAGTAAAATTATATCAACTTTCTCTGAGTTGAAGGCGCGGAAAATGAAGTTTTAGTAAACTCTAAGATAATTAGAAATACTTTTGTGTGTTATATTTTCGTTCTTTCGTTGAAAAAAAAAATATTTAATATGCAAAAGAAATATTTTTTTGTTTTATTGACACTAAGTTTGAATTTAATATTTCTGATCTCTAATTTTCTGATCTCCAATTTCTTTCTATAAATACGGGAGAGGGGGCCGAAAATAATAACTCGCCTAGGGCCCCAAATTCTCTTGAGACGGCCCTGAGTGTATCTAAGTTTCGATACAGTTGAGCAAGATGAAACTCATAATGTTCAGTGTTATCCAACTGAGTTTCTTAATTCCCTAGATCCTTCCGGATTGCCCCATATAAATCGTTCCCGAGATGGTCGGGCTCCCAAAGCCTTCAGGGAGTAACCTTATCGCTACAACAAGAACAACAACAACAACAACATTTGACAAATCATAAATCAAAAACCGTTAAACCTATCATAACAAAATTCGACACAGGGGTTGCCTTTACTATGAAAAATGAACGAAGCTATATCTTTACTAAAAAGAGCTTTATATCAATTATAATTCTCTTCCCATGTGGAATTATAGGATACAAATAGGAAAATATTTAAATTATTGAAAACGAGCGTCGCACCTCCCTTTTTTGACCAAGCAATTTTCTATGTTTCGGGAGCCATAACTCGAAGAACAATTAACGTATCACAATAAGATGCAGTGCACATATTTTCCTTACAGCGGAAATATTTCTACTAGAAATGGACGGGATTGGTTAAAGGCCACGCCCACCTTTATATATAAGGATGTTTAAAAGGGTCGTAGACTAGAATAATAAGCTATAGCGAAAAATAGTTTTTTGAAAGTTTTTGAGGACCTTTGTTGTATATAATTTGCTGTTGTTCTGCTGGCTCGAGGTCTTAATTAAACGCAATTGTTTTTATACCAATATATTTCGGTTACTCCACGGTAACTATCTTCAGTGTCAAACTAATTAAAATACATACAATCAATTAACAATTATGTTATGGTTTTGATAATTGATTGTATGTATTTATGTTATGGTTTTGATAATTGATTGTATGTATTTTAAAAAGTTTGACACTGGAGATGGTTACCGTGGAGTAACCGAAATATATTGGTATACAAAACAATTGCGTTTTATTAAGAACTCGAGCCAGCAGAAAAACAGCAGAAAAATAGTTTTGTATCAATGATATATCACTTACCAAGTTTTACTGTAAGAGGAAATCGGGATACCTACATTTTTTTTATGGGCGTTATCCCGCCTCTATTCCGATCAAGCATTGCACAACATTTCTAGAGACACAAAAAAAATTCCTTGTAACAAAATTCGAAAAATTTATTAATCTGAAATGACCTGCACAATTGAAACTCCCGCTGAGTATATAATGTTCAGTTACACCCGAACTTAGAAACCCTTACTTGTTATATATTAGTATTTAAAAATAATAAATATTACAACACCGCTTTTAAAATTATCTTACTTGGTGACTTTGAATACTCTAAGCAGTCGAACGCAACGTAGTACTGACACTCCTAGTGGTGGCATGATTTCTGTATTGGTTAGTATCGTTTCTGTTATACTTCCTATCACCACAAAGCAATCAAACCGATTGAACAACGAAACAAAGTAGCCTTGAAATCCCAAACTGTACATTTTAAGCATCATTTCGCAGGTAAACAGTCCAATGAAGAAAATGTTTGTATATTCTGAGAAATATTTACGTTTCAAAATAAAAGGTTTAAATAAAAAGTGTAAGCACTTTCATACCTTGAAATTTATCGAGCCAAGGTGGTTGTTGATAATGTTCAGTGGCCAGAACACCAGTATTTAAAAATACTAAAATTATGATTAGCCAATAAAAAGCTTGTGATTTTACAGCTTTACGACAATAACGTCTCATTCGTCGGTTAAGACGGTCTATATACTTTTTGTTTTTGCGGTACCAAGATTCAATCATTTGTCCTTCCTGGTCATCCTCCTCCATTTGATCCATTGAATTTATTTCATTGAGTTGCCTGTGTTTTCCATCGTGTATTAGGTTACCAGCCACATCAGGTTCTATATCTTCGGCTTGAGTAATCCAATCTAAGTAGCCGCGTACATCTTCCTCAATTTGTTGCTTCTCTCTCAGTTTTTGAAAGTCTCCACGATTCTTAGCTTTTGTTCGCTCTTTAGAAAATTCTCCAGAGAGTACACCAAGAATCAAGTTCATTACAAAAAATGCACCCAATATAACCATAGAAACAAAGTAAATCCATTGCCATGTACTACCCATTGCATCTTGAATCTAGTAGGAAGCCAATTGCAATTATTTCGAAACTGTGAATTTGTGAGATCGTACTTACGTTATATAACACATCTGTCCAACCTTCAAGTGTGATACACTGGAAGACAGTCAACATAGCCAAGCCAAAGTTATCGAAATTAGTTATCCCGTGATTGGGTCCGTCCCATTTTTCATAACATACATATCCTTCAGGGCAACGAAATCCATTTCCACAAGGATGCGCATCCTTCATGTAATCGCCTATGTTAATATTGGGAAAACAAAAGATATCGGGCTATACATCACAGTTTCTATGTTTGTTAAACCTACCAGTATCTGGTCGTAGACATGTTTTGTGTAGCTTTCCCGAAAATAGCTCCAACCCAATTATTGCATATATTATGATGACGAATATTACCAATAATGCTATATGTAAAAGTGGTATCATTGCCCGTAAAATAGAATTCAGAACAACTTGTAAACCTGCGATGATAAGAGATGTACGGATATTATTTTGTGCATTTGAAAATTTTACTATACATTGTATCAAGGGCAAAGCATTTCAGAGACTCACTTTAATTTAAAATGAATGCCTTTTAATATATTTTTAAGAACAAACATTTTTTGAGCCTAAATTTAAAACTTAAAGGTTAAAACACTCATGAAACTGAAAGTTCTGAGCTCAGCTTGGTCGCAATATTTACGGTTTCAAGTTGAAACCACATTGTAATACTTTTCATTAAAATTAAATGGTTTATTTAATTGAAAAAACTTGTTTCTGATATTTCTTATGTTGCTTTGCCCGGGGCCTGAACTCAGGATTTTGGGTGTGGTAGGCGAAGAAGGCTACCATCACACCACTGCGAACGCAAACTAGTCCCTCTATTTTTGAGAGATATTGATGAAATTTGGTGAGGGGGTTTATATTGGTGCACGATTAATCATTTGTCTGAACATCCCGGATCGGACCATACAACAGATTCGCCGAAAAAGAAGTGTTTGGTCATTTATTCCTCATTTTAACAGCTAAAAGATTAAAATTTTACAGAATGTTTTGTAGATTGTTGGCTGAAAAAATTTTCAAGATCGTGCATACATATATCTTAAAAATGAGTCGCTAAATGTGTTGCTAAGCGTAAAACTTCAGAGCGAAAGGACCGATTTCGCATTTATTTATTTAGGAATATTCCTTGAAGTAAGAGGTTACGGAGAGGAAAATAATAAAAATTGCCTAAAAATGTCTAGAAACAACACCTTTGCATACTCCTATACAAAAGATTACCAATAATTGCCAAAATGTAGTACAAAATAATAAAATGTTTGCCTACACGGCTATAAATTCAAAACATATGGATCGCTTGGAATATTTCTTCTTTGCAGTAAGACTTAAAAATACTTATCTTCGTTCTACTCTAAAAAAATTGTTGTTTTTTTCTAATATGAGCAAAACTATTTTAAAAAAAAGTAACATTTTTACCAAAAATGCAAGTCGTGTGTTCCTTCGCTGTGAACTGTGCGAGCAAGCTTGCTTTGAGTGGGAAATTATGCATCTTTTAACTTCGAGAATATATTATAACGAATTTAGTGAAACTCCGCTTATTTTACACCTTCTCCTAACGTTCGTATCACTAAATGGTTGAATAAGTAACTCCAATATTCAATAATGCAAAATGGTCTTTATTAGACTACTTTGAAAATACTTCACAATAACACTTATACTTCGCAACTAATAGCGTCACTCCCTACTCAGCTTTCGCTCCTTTTATACTCTCTGCTGTCTCGTTCGCATGCTTCTAATCGTTTTTTCTGCTAGAATTTTCTACTTGGTTACCAGTTATACGCGTCGCATGTGTTTCTGTAGTTTATAGCCTCTCGCATAGCCATATGCGCGTGTATATGTGAGTAATGATGATTGCATACTTTTGTGAGTATCTCAGATATATGCATGTGTTTGTGCGTATCTCTCCGCTGCTTGTATGTACATATGTGTAGACATAATGATTAATTTGTTTACGTACATACAAGTGTGGCTTGCTTTAATGTTTTTTCTGTTGCGTAATTATTTACTTAGAAAACCCTTAGAGATGATAATATTCGTTACACAGCCCTCCACCTATGTCTGGTCGTCCCGATCAGAAAAATTTTCCGATCTACACGCTGCCAGCCTTTCCAAATGAACCACTTTCATTTTAATTCGTGGTTTGCCAATGGTTTGTATGCGGTAAACTAAATCATTGATCCGTTTTACAAGGGGCCCTAGATTTAGAGGTACTATGACATTTTTTTTTAATTCAGGAGGGTCTTTAGTTGTTCCATGTGCAATTTTTAAGCCGAATTTCAAAATATCTGCATTTCCTTTTAATATTATAGTAAAGTGTGAAAAATAAAAATCTATATATATAAAAAGAAAGGCTAAAATGTGTGTTAGTTGGTCGCCGGTGTTTGAAGCGACACACAAGTTGCGTAAGCCTCACGCGGTGGTTACTACATATGTTTGGTTGCGATCGACGTACAGGGTCTCGAGATATAGGCCTAAACGTGGACCCGAGTACCCCTAGAATGTGTTCATAGAATATGGATATCAAATGAAAGCTGTTGATGAGTGCTTTAGTAGAGAGTAATTTTCATACCCATGGGTGACTAGGGTTTCGAGATATAGGCCAAAACGTGGGCCATTGAATGCCTAGACAGTGTTTATACAATATGGATATCAAATGAAAGCTGTTGATGAGTGCTTTAGTACAGAGTAATATATTATCCACAGACGGACTGGTGTAGTGTAAACAGCCAACAATTTAAATGCCAAATAAGTAAATCAGTTAATATGCTACCCTGTAACAAAAAGAGTTTAAATTTTCATCAATACAAAAAAGGCATCTGCTAATTGTTGCTGACATAGCCATTCACACGATTTAATACAGGTGTGTGTACAACGCATGACCAAACCAAATTTGCATTCGGGAAAATTTGCAGACATTGCATTTTCCACAAAAGTCACAGCTCTACACAGATGTGTAGGTACATATTTTGTGTCGAGTTATGTGTAGGTATGTAAGTATATATGCTTAAAGTAAATATGTATGTAAGAATATGTTTAGAATAATTTACTATTAATAAGCTGACAATATTTGAATAAAGAGGCATTCAAGCATTCGCTCATTGATGTTGACACCTCACCAAACCGATTATTCTTTTTAATCTTTTATATGGCGATCCTGCCTTGATTCAATTTTTATCGAGGGACAAACACAAATTTCGCTTTTTGTTTTTGATGAATTAAATTTGGGCACCAACGATAAAGATCACATGAAAATTGCGGCAGTTGAAAAACTTCGACAGAACATATACTAAAATTGGAACGATACTGTTGAAGTAATTATCTAAAATGTCAAGTAAGCTTAATATTTCTATATCGCAACAAGCCGGCAATGCTGCATCAATGTTCTGTATTCCTTTTTGAGTTTTTATGAGTTCTGTTGTAATCGTCGAGTCGTGAAGTAGCATTCGCAAAGCATACACTGAATTTTTATTAAATAAAGCTGAACATCGACCACGTCGCGTTTTAACTTAAATCGTATTCGTAAGTATACCCAATAAATGGTTATGGGCTCAAGACTGCGCGATTGGTGTTTACTGCTAAAAAGAAGCCACTAGAAAACGTGTGCAGAAAATCAGTGTGGGCAAAATATTGTAAAATCGAAATTTGCATAAACTCATATTTAAAATGAATGTTTCTCATCAAATAGAGAAGCTTGGTGAAGAAAATTACGACGTGTGGTGTATGACCATGCGCAGTGCTTTAATTACGGCTGATTTGTGGAAAGTGGTGAGCGAAGACAAGCCTGAGGGTGCAACTGACGAACAATCAGCAAAATGGTATATCACAGACACAAAGGCGTTAGCTTGCATAATTTTAAATGTAAAATCAACACAAATAATGCATATAAAATCATGTGCTACTGCAGCAGACGCATGGAAAAAATTGCGTGAAATGCATTTGCCAACAGGACCAGTAAGAACATTAAACTTTACCAAAAACTTATTCGTTTAAGAATGCAATCTGGTGATTACGTACCACAGTATATTAAAGTGTTTGAAGAAACTTTGGACATGTGGGCTGAATTAGTCATCAAAATGAATGATGAACTAAAAGTCTACCAAATTCTTGGGAAAATTTTGTGGTCGCTATTGAGACACGCGACAACTTGCCATCATTTCAAACAGTGAAATTGAAGTTTCTAGAAGAAGGTTCGCGCAATGCAGAAATAAGAGAACGCGAAAATGCAGCAGCATCAGTATATATACACAGACAAGCGCAAACGGGTGCGCAACAAAGCAGTCATCAAAGTGTCAAAGGCAATCGCGAGAATCAAAACGAAACAAACGAGCAAAAACAATTAAAAGGCAAGTGTTTTTATTGTGAAAAAACAGGTCTTCGCGCGTATGAATGTCGCAAAAAGGCAAACGCACAGAAAGAACAGCAACGTAAGAAAGAAGAACAAGCGCATTGTGTTTTAAATATGTGTTACGTTCAACAAAGTAAAAATACGTGATGTATTTACAGTGGTGCAACAACACATATGTTCTGCAACAAAGACATAGCAGCTGACAAATACATAGAGTCTTTAGGTATTGGCACAGTCATAATAAAAGTAAACAATGCAGATATTGAAATGTGTGCAAATAAAAACAAAAAATGGCAATGTGGTGTTACGCGCAATGCAAGAAGGAAACTTGTATTTGTATACGGATAATTCCACACAAAGTGCGGTTAATATGGTCATCGATTCGAATGCAAAATTGTGACATGAAAGATACGGATACTTAAATTTTCAAAGTTTACAGTTGCTTAGTGAGAAAAAGCTAGTCGAAGGTATGCACATTAAAAATACACAAGCGAACATGAACTGTGACACGTGCAATCAAGCAAAAATTTGTGCTTTACCATTTCCAAATAAAGCTAAGCGTATGACAAAAAACGTACTTGAACTAGTACACAGTGATGTTTGTGGGCCAATGAATGTTAATTCGATAGGTTGAAATCGTTATTTAGTTACGTTCATTGATGATTTTTCAAGAAAAATATATATTTATTTCATGTGTGCCAAAAATTAAGTTTTCGATAAATTTCAACTATTGAAAAGTTACGTTAACGGGCAAGAAAATAAAATGTCTACGTACCAACAATGATACTGAATATGTAAACAATGATTTTAAAATTTTTTTAAACAATTCTGGAATTAAGAGACGAAATACTGGTCCGTATACACCCCAGCAAAATGGTGTTGCTGAACGCGCCAATCGCACTATAGTCATCATCATCATCATCATCCTCCTCAACTCCTATTGGAGCATAGGGCCTCGACCACCGACTTAAATCTTATTCTGTTACGTGCAGTTCTTGTAATGTCATTCCACGTATATCCTGCGTCTTCGAGTTCTTTATCCACAGCTCTGCACCATCGCAATGCTTGTCTGGCTATATTTACTGGAGATCTTCTGAGAGTGTGACCAATCCACGACCATTTACTCTTGGTTATTTCTGTGGTAGCCTTAGGTTGATTTGTTCTAGACCATAAGTCGTCATTTGAAATTCTTTCCGGCCATCGAATTTTCAGGATTCGGCGCAGACATTTATTAATAAAAACTTGTAGACGTTTCTGAATTGAAGTTGAGCTTTTCCACGTCTCGCAAGCATAAAACAGTACTGATTTAACATTCGAATTAAACAGTCGAAGCTTCGTTTTTAAAGATATTTGGCTGGACCTCCACACGTTTGCCAGTTGCCCAAAAACCATTCTTGCTTTGTTTATGCGAGACTGAACGTCCTCATCTGCACCGCTCTTATTTGAGACAATACTACCAAGATAAACAACGGACTCTACACCTTCGATTTCATTTTCGTCAACCGTAAGCGTCAATGGCCTTGATGAAATACTATAGCCGCATCTTATGACTTTGGTTTTCGCTGTATTGATGCTTAGTCCGGCCTCCTTTGCATGTGTGTTGACAGCTTCTAAATTGTGTTGAAGGTCAGTACTTCTGTGGCTTAGCAGACAGACATCGTCTGTATATTCTAAATCCCCTAGCTGAGTGAAAGGCGTCCACTGTACACCGTGTCCACCATTTTCTGCGTTCCTCATAATCTCGTCTAATGCTAAGATAAACAAGAGCGGCGAGAGTATGCATCCCTGTCGCACCCCGCTTTTAATTTCGAAGGGTTCTGAGAGGCGCCCATCGTGACTGACCCGGCACTTAAATTCGGCATACATTGCCTTTATAATGTTGATTATTTTATTGGGCATCCCTCGTTTTCGTAGTATTTCCCAAATATATTTCCTGTCGAGACTATCAAAAGCCTTTTTAAAGTCGATAAAAAGTAAATAAGCTGATGTTCTGTATTCACAGCATTGTTCAACAATGATTCGGACGGTATTTATTAGATCAACACAGGATCGGTTTTGTCTAATTTTCCGCCGCTGTTCAATAAGTGTCCACGTATTATTTGTTAGCCATACTTTCTTTGCTTTGTTTTTGTGTCCAAGGATACTGCTACCAAGTTCTTGGTAGATATTATTAACGGATTCTAGCCTGTCACCTGTACTACCACTCATGTTTACATGTTCAACACGTTCGCGTACTGCGGCATTAAAGGCATTTTGATATTCTTCATGCTTTAGTTTCTCAATATCAATTTTCTTGCTAATTTTTTGAAGGTTTTTCTGTACTGCGGCTACCTTAAATCTGAAACTACCAGCTACAAGGTAGTGATCGCTACCAATATCTGCTCCTCTTTTAACGCGCACATCTAGCAAGGATGACCTCCATCTGCTGTTTATTAGTACGTGATCAATTTGGTTATTAGTGCGTTGATCCGGAGACGTCCATATTGTTTTGTGGACTAATTTATGTGGGAATAAGATTCCACCGATCACCAGACCGTTTTCACAACAAAATTCTATAAGCCTACTACCATTGTCATTCCGGGTACCAGGGCTGTGTTTACCCATGTATATATCTAGACCATCAGTGTCAGATCCAACTTTAGCATTAAATTCGCCCAGAATAACACATATGTCCCCTTGATTAACGTGTGAATTTACGCAGCTGTTGAGCGTATCGAAAAATTCGTTTTTGATTTCGTCATTTTGGCTTTCTGTTGGTCCATAAACATTGATGATGACTAGTTTCCTTGCTCTAGTGCGGAGTTTAAGTATAATAATTCTGTGGCTTATCGGCACCCAATCAATAATACTTTTCGCTATTGTACTTGTTATTAAAAAACCTACGCCGCTGGTGTGACTCTCTCCTTCATTTCGGCCCGAGTATAGGAACGTTGTTCCTTGGTCATTTATTCGGCCATATCCTGTCCATCTGCACTCTTGTATGGCTAATATGTCTATTTTGTATCGGTGCATTTCCCTCCGTAGCTGTTCAAGCTTACCACTCTCCTAGAGAGTTCGTACATTCCATGTACATATTTGTGTTTTATGCTTCATGCCGATTCTGTGATGTTTGTTACTTTCAGGAATATGACCTTGGTCGGTCGTTTCAGTTTCATTCATCCTAATATTAAAGCGTGAATTTGGCACCTCCACATCCGATGTGCCAGCTGCCGAAGCAGAGGGATTGTGTCGCAAATGCTGGTTACCCCGTGGAGAATAGTTTCCGTTATCGTTTTGATCCATGCTAGAATATTATTTCAATTTCAATCAGCGAGTGATGAGTTCACAGATTGCTCGAAGCAGGCCGCTCCTTACATGGAGAACAGACGCCCACCTGCCGGCTACTCGGCTCCCAAAGAGGCGACAGGATTTTTTTTTTTGTACTTTGGTTTATTAACGAAGTGTCCTTCTTCGGCCTGTGTGGTCCGCGGGAGATATTTGTTTTCTCTCCTACCACCCATATCTGGGAGGCATTCCCCTATCCGCCACCTGGGGACGCGCCCTCTAGGGATTTCAGGCTCCCCCGCACTATAGTGGAAATGGCAAAAAGCTTGCTAAATCATGGCAAATTCGAAGAGTTTTTGTGGGCTGGGGCTGTACAAACGGCCGTATATTTGCGTAACAGGTGGCCCACAAATGCATTGAATGGGAGCACACCCTTCCAAATGTGGAAAAATCGTAAAGCATCGGTAAAGCATTTGCGTATTTTCGGTTCGCGCGCATTTGCTTTAGAAAAAAACCAACGGGCAAGTTCAGGGCAAACGGAAAAGAATACATTTTCGTCGGCTACTCTACAACAGCAAAAGCTTATCGCCTGTACGATCGAGGAAAACGTTCAGTTATAGAACGTAGGGATGTCAAGTTTGCAGAAGGTGAGTTTGATGCAGTACTTGGAGCTTAGTTGATTTACCTGCTGGTGCAAAGGTAATAGGTAATGGGTTTTTAGAATCAAAAGAAACAAAGATGGTGAAATCGAAATGTTTAAGTCCAGGTTGGTTACGAAAGGATGTGCACAACAGTTGAGCGTTAACTACAGGGAAACGTTCTCTCCCGTTATACGCTATGAAACTCTTCGTATGTTGTTCGCAATAGCTGCAGAAAAACAGTTGTATATGCACCAAGTTGATATATCAAATGCATGTTTGAACAGTAACCTAGATGAGGATGTCTACATGAAGCAGCCACCAAATTTTCTGAGCACTACACATCCAAACAAGGTTCTTAAGCTTAAAAAAGCTATATATGGGCTTAAGCAATCTGGACGTGTATGGAATAATACGCTAGATGAAGTTCTGCAAAGCATGGGCTTCAAAACGTAGCAAGTAGGAGGCGTGCTTATACTTTAAGCAACATCAACAGCAAAGCAGTTACATCGCAGTTTACGTCGACGATTTATTAATCATATCGTCGAGCGAGAGGGAGATTCATACGATTAAAAAACAAATATCATTGAAATTCGAAATGCATGATGGCGGTTCACTCTCATTCTTTCTTGGTCTTGAAATTCAACTAAATGTTAAACAAGGTTCTGTATCAGTATGTCAAAAAACTTATATCAGAAATCTTTTAGATTCATATGGTATGAAAAATTGCAAAGCAGTTGCCACACGAATTGACCCAGGTTTTCACGTCGGTTTTAAAGATGACAAATGCGTCAAAGTAAATGTAACGCACTATCAGTCATTAATAGGTTCCTTAATATACCTAGCAATTTTAAGTCGTCCTAACATTTTGCATGCAGTTAGCAAATTGTCGCAACGCAACACAAATCCACACGCTGAGCATGAGACTGCAGCAAAACACATTCTTCGATATCTTTCCGGCACTATAAATCTGAGCTTAGTATATCGTAAAACCGGGAAGCCAGTACAAGGCTTCGCAGACGCTGATTGGGAAAATGATAAATTAGACAGAAAATCCTACTCCGGCTATGTTTTCTTTTTGGGAGGCAGCGCATTTTCTTGGTCTTCAGCTAAACAAAGTATTGTAGCATTGAGCAGCACCGAGGCAGAGTACGTGGCGCTCACAGCAGCCACAAAAGAAGCGGTGTATCTACGCAAATTGCTATTCGAAATTGGATGGTGAGCAGAAGAAGCTATGGTCATATGTGGCGACAACATGAGTGCACAGTAGACTGGCTCGAAAAAAAGTTACTAATGTCCGCCCCTAAATTTGAAGATTAGGCTGAGAGGGTTTCGGAAAAATTTTTTTTTATTTTTTTTGATCCTTCGCAATACAGCCAAAAAGGTTTTTTCGTTGTAACTTGGTTATTTGACGTCCGATTTTTAAAATTGATATGCCTTTATTTTGGCCTTGGGAAGCTTCACATTTCCGTTTAATGTCCTTTTAAGCTATGAAGTCGTTTTCACATGATTAGGTCAGCTAACAAATTTGCAAAAAATTTGGGTAAACAAAAGCATTGCGGCTTCGTAAAATTACTTGGTTTAAATTAAATTGCAATTTAAAATTTTCAAATTGAAATATTAGCTTAAGAAGAAGTGTTGAAGTAATTATCTAAAATGTCAAGTAAGCTTAATATTTCTATATCGCAACAAGCTGGCAATGCTGTATCAATGTTCTGTATTCCTTTTTGAGTTTTTATGAAATCTGTTGTAATCGTCGAGTCGTGAAGTTGCATTCGCAAAGTATACACTGAATTTTTATTAAATAAAGCTGAGCATCGACCACGTCGCGTTTTTACTTAAGTCGTATTCGTAAGTATACCCAACAGATACAGAGAAGATTAGCATGGCCCCTGCGCAATGATGGAACGCAAAATCGTGAAGCGTTCCACATTTTTAATGTCCAATGATGATAAGATGATATAAACAACAGAACTGGCAGCATAATAAATATAAGTATAATTAGCTTAATTATGAAGTCGGTTTGATAATTTAGACATTATTTTTAAGCAGGAAAATATTCGGGCAACCTAACGGCTGCCTATTGACAAGCAACAATTTTATATTTCTGCTGTAAAATAAATATAATTTCTTTTACCCCTCTAAATTATGTTCCCAGAAGAGAACATACAAAATCAAAATCAAGTGCTTAACAAAACAAAATGAAAAAAAAAAAGAAAATAGTAAAGGAATTAATTTTAATAAACAAACTGTATTTAACTATTCATCATGAAAAAAAAAAATTTCAGAAATGTTTGTAAGAAAAATTAGAAATGTCAAAAATGTTAAACTAAACAAATTTTTTCTTAAGAACAAACATTTTTAGAATGCTTAATATAATAAACATAAGAAAACAAAGAAATAAGCATAGATTAGAATTTTTCCACCCCCCCAAAGAAACAGGAATAAATTTTTATTTTCCCTTTAATTTTCTCCTTCAATCACATCATCTTTTAAAATGACTTCATGGACTAAAACTAACCCCATAGCTGGTTACGAGGTAGGAAAAAGAAACTCTGAAACATCAGAGAATAGAATATTAAAATATGAACCACCAGCTGAACAAGAGCCAAAAATTAACCCAAACGTTTCAGATGTTTGGCTAGCAGTTTTAACCTACGTCATCGTGCTATTGATATAAATTCAAATTGAGCTCCCCAAACCATCTAAACTCAACGCAATTTCGATAAGAACAGTAAACAATTACAAATGAATAACTGCAAAATGCCTCACTCAATAGAAGAATTTATTAAGACAGCTTCATTAGCACCGTCTAAGTTCAAGAATTTGCTAATTCACAGTAGTAGTTTCCATATAAGTTAATCAAAATAACATCTATGAAGGCTGTCAAGGTAGAAGATTTATACCACAAACTTTTCGCAACATATTGCTTGACTAAAAACCTTACGTAAGTGGAAATATGTAAAATACCTAAAGTTACCACAAGATCGGAAAATTAACAACCAGCCAGAATGAAGAAAATAAAAAGTCACAAAGAGAACCTTATTATAAATAAAGCGCTTAATAAATAAATTTGCAATTAGACATGTCACGCTCGTTTTCATCCAAAAGGATAGAAAAATTGTAGCGTATTACAAGAAACCAGATTGTTGAGGAAGTTATTGACTTAGGACAATATTCAACCAGGCTTAAAAATGCCGGCAACCTAGGACTTGTAAGAGAAAAAGACAGTTGCCCCTCAGAAGACAAATTGGTCAAGAATTATGAATACTCGAGTAGGCATATTTAAAAATATAAAATAGGTACCCAAGTTCTCAAAGATCTAATATTTGCAGAAGTTACGCATGTGGCAAATATCGACAAAAATTAAAGAAATTCTTCATAAATATCATGACGATCCCATCTGGGAAGGCCTCCCAGAAAATCGCATGACACATAAGATCTAATAAAAATATTGCTGGAAATTATGAAAAATGGTATAAGAAAAGATATGAAAAATGTTTGCATCCACTGTACCCATTGGTTTAACCACTTATCACTATATAACTACTTCTCGCTCTAGCAGCAAATGAATCTAGCCAATCTACTGTATATCATACGCTCAAAGGCCCCGCTTTTAGATCAATGTCGATTTTCAACCAATGATGACTGTAACCATTACTTTATTCTATACGTTTCAATTTTAATTTAAAATGGACTACCAATACAAAAAACTTTGTTTAACCGTGTTCATCTAGGAAAACCTCGCCTTTTATACAGGCCATAAATTTAGATAATAGGATTTTTGGATCTAGATAAATAGATAGAAGATATAAAGGGCCCTGTAGAATAGGAAAAGTAATTTTATTATTGACCTGCGGAATAGAAAGTATCAATAGGAAAAATAATTTTTTTAATAACCCTGTAGAATAAAAAATATCAGTAGGAAAAATTATTTTGTTAATAACCTATATGGTAGAAAAATCGATAAAAATAATAATTTTACTCTAATGCCTTATAAAGTAGAAAATATCGATAATAAAAATAATGACACTTTAATCCCATCTAGAATAGGAATAACCTTATTTCAAAAATTTCCCAGTAACATAGAATATAGCAATGTCATAAATAATAAGAACATAATAATACACACAAATAGACTTAAATTAATAAAATAAGTAAATTTTCAACCTACAAACATAAAATACAAAATATAAAATTAATTTATACTTAACTAAATAAAAATAGAATGCTCATGCATTCTCCAAATGCATAAGCATTCTGAAAAAAAGGGAGATGTAGTGTAAACAGCCAACAATTTCAATGCCAAATATGTAAATCAGTTAATATGCTACCCTGTAACAAGAAGAGTCTAAATTTTCGTCAACACAAAAAAGGCATCTGCTAATTATTGCTGACATAGCAATTCACACGATTTAATACAGGTGTGTGTACAACGCACGACCAAACCAAATTTGCATTCCAGCAAACTTGCGGGCATTGCATTCCCACAGAAGTCACAGCTCAACACAGATGTGTAGGTACATATTTTGTGTCGAGTTGTATGTAGGTATGTAAGTATGTATGCTTAAAGTAAATATGTATGTAAGAATTTTAATTAAAGTTTATTTGTATTGTGAAAGATTAATGAAATAATTTGAAAAATTTTTATTTTATAAGAAAAATTTATTTTTTGTACCTTGTGTATCAGGCTTTTTTAAATAATTAATAGTAAAAAATATTAATCTCGATTTTATAAGAGTTAATAATTTATTAAATTTAATGTATTAAAATTATTAATGAAATGTTATTCGTTTATAAATATATCTAGTTTTTTTAGAAATAAATTTAATTTAGTAATTTTTTATTTATTTATTTATTTTGTTAATAAATAAATTTAAGAATTATAATATTTTAAGGGATAATCTTTAAAATAAATGATTATAAATGAAAGAAATTAATTATAAAAATATATGCTTAGAATAAGCAATTATTATTAATTTTGTTAAAAATTATTTTATTTAAATATTATTTATTTATATTTAAATTTTTTATAAAAAAATTTTTTGTTATTTTATTTGAAAAGAAATAAGGATTAAATTAGTATATATATATATATATAAGTAATTTTTAATGGAAAGTTTATATAAAGAACTCGGCAAATATATTACTCGCCTGTTTAACAAAAACATATCTTTTTGAGTTAATGTTAAAGTCTAACCTGCCCAATGAAATTTTTTAATGGTCGCAGTAATTTAACTGTGCAAAGGTAGCATAATCATTAGTCTTTTAATTGAAGGCTTGTATGAATGGTTGGATGAAGTATAATCTGTTTCATATAAATTTATTATAGAATTTTATATTTTAGTAAAAAAGCTAAAATTTTGTTAAAAGACGAGAAGACCCTATAAATCTATATAATTTTGTAAATTTAAATTTTTTGGATTTATTATATTTTAATTTTTAAGATTATTTTATTGGGGTGATATTAAAATTTAATTAACTTTTAATTAATTTTCATCATTTATTTATGATTTATTGATCTATTATCAATGGTTAAAAGAACAAGTTACTTTAGGGATAATCGCGTAATTTTTTTGGAGAGTTCTTATTGATAGAAAGGTTGCGACCTCGATGTTGGATTAAGATATAATTTTAGGTGTAGTTGCTTAAATGATAAGTCTGTTCGACTTTTAAATTCTTACATGATCTGAGTTCAAACCGGCATTGAAAAGGCCTGCAGCTGAGATCTTGCAAACCATTCCAGAGGGCGAACGGAACTGTTATGAAGCATTTATCGGCGCTCTAGAGAGACGATACGGAACCGAGCATAGGATACAGATATATCAAATGGAGTTACTGAACCACTTCCAGAGGGCTGGGGAAACATTGCAAGAGTTTGCGTCGGATGTTGAAAGGCTGGCACATTTAGCGAATGCGGACGCACTCGTGGAATACACCGAAAAGTTAAAAATTAAGAGCTTTATTAATGGAATACGGAATGTCGAAACGAAGCGAGCGACATACTCAAACCCAAAACCTAAATTCGCAGAAACGGTATCATATGCTCTGATTCAGGAAACAGGGTCGCTTCCGTGTAAGCCAGTTTTCAAATCACGCAGTGTGGAAGTAGAAAGGCCAGAGTGGGTAGACGCAATTTTGGAAGCGTTAAAAGGAACGCAGCAGAAGAATAATGGTGCAGTCAAATCTTTTAAGTGTGGAAAGCCAGGGCACATTGCAAGTCAATGCAGCACCGGTCCCAGCTATTGAATGTCCTGCGATATCTATCTCCCAAATTGGAAGAAACTCGAGCAGTCTTACCGTCAAAGGAAATGTGGATGGCAAGGAGCGTGTACTGACTGTAGATACGGGCGCATCCCATTCCTTAATCTGATCTGATTTAGCCAACAGGAGAGGAAAGCCATTTCCTGAAGCAAGATTGCGTACGGTCATTGGCGAGTATAACCAAGTTCAAGGAGAAGTGGTATGTGAGGTCTTAATTGGAAAGGTCACGATTCTACACAGAGAGAGATTGTTGATGAAGTCATATTGGGGGTGGACTTCTTAGTTGACCATGTCATCAGGATCGATGCGCAGAGGATTATGCGCTATATGAACCAGGATATACCACTTAACTTCAGTTTGGAGAAAGGGTTCAGCATTAAACGAGTGCTGGTGGAGGAGATTCAACAGAGACCACAAAAGTCAAAGAATGTAAATCGGGCAAAAGTTGATGGAATGAATGGGCCAAACAAATCAAAACCCAAGGTACCCGCGAGAAAAACGCTGGCATTGACAAACCATAATGGATGCACTAAGACAAAGGAGAGAATTTCCCAGAAAGAATGTAAGGGTGGTTTCAAGCCAGTGCGCACTACTGTTGTGAAACGTCAAGACGATACTGATGATGCAAAGTCAATCCGTCAAGATCAAGCTCTGCGAAGTAGTTCATTAGCCAAACAACAGAGTGCGAGGGAGCTGCCCAGGATAATGAATAGTAGGATGAAACACAGATACGAGAAGAACTATAATTCGGAAGGTTTCTTGGAGGGAGAATTGGTACTGCTATACAACCCTCACCTGCGAAAAGGTGTTCCATCCAAATTTTTGTGCAGTTGGGAAGACCAGTTTAGAGTTGTGAAGAGGATCAGTGATATCATCTACCACATACAAAGAATTGGGAAACCACGAAATAGAAGGGTGGTTCATTTGGAGAGGCTAGCAGCGTTTAGATCGAGAGATTTGTTTGATCGGGACGATCAGACTTAGGTGCAGGGCAGTGTGACGAATGTTAGCAACACTAAGGGATACTATCATAAGCCGACACTGAGCAGTGACTTGTATGCACATAAACAAATCAATCATTATGTCTACACATATGTCCAAACAAGCAGCGGAGAGACACGCACAAACACATGCATATATCTGAGATACTCCCAAAAGTAGGCAATCATCAATCATCGGTGGAAGTATCACTCACATATACACGCGCATGTGGCTATGCGAGAAGCTATAATCGTGCATCTGTAGTTATAGCTGGTGAGTTTATAGCTGGTAAACAAGTAGTAAATTCTAGAAACGCCTATAAATATGCAAACGAGGAAACCGAAGATTATAAAAGCAGCACCAGCTGAGGCATGGCAATAAGTTTGATTTAAGCACGCTATTGGTTGCGAAGTATAAGTGTTGTTGTGAAGTACTTTAATAAGGACCATTTAGCATTATTGAATATTGCAGTTATTTATTCAGCAGTTTAGCGATACGAACGTTGGGTGTGAAATAAGCGGAGTTTCCCTAAATTCGTTACAATATTATGGGGTATTCCATCCCATTTCGACCAATTTTGAACCCGACCCCTTTAGAATTGGCTGAAAGTTTTTCTTCTTTTTCTAGCTTACGAAATACGTTTTTCTGAATTTTTTCAAATTTTTTCATCCAACTCAAAAAAAAGTTATGAATTTTAAAAAAAACACCGTTTTTGTTTTCAAAATGCTATAACTTTTTCAAAAATTTACCGTTTGGGATTTTTTTTTCAATTTGTTTTTAAATGTACTTTTCGGAAAAAATACAAAAAAATTTTTTTAGTTTTTTTTTAATTTTTCATTTTTTCGAGATTTTTCGAATTTCGCCATTTTTTTTTCTCATAAAAAACTTCAATCAATTCTGCAATCATCCCCACTAATATCGGAGTTGGCCGATTTTTTTGTATATTTTTTTTTATTTAATAGAAAAAAAATTTTCAAAAATAAAAATTTTTTTTATCAATTTTATTTATATAACAAAAAAATGTAAGAAAATGATTTTTAAGTATTCTTTCCTTTATATATTATGGTAATATACGATTAAAATGACTCGCTTTAAAATGACTCGTTATTTTAATCGTAGATTACCATAATATATAAAGAAAATAATACTTAAAAATCATTTTCTTACATTTTTTTGTTATATAAATAAAATTGATAAAAAAAATTTTTATTTTTGAAATTTTTTTTTTTTCAATTAAATAAAAAACAATATAAAAAAAATCGGCCAACTCCGGGATTAGTGGGGATGATTGCAGAATTGATTGAAGTTTTTTATGAGAAAAAAAATGGCGAAATTCGAAAAATCTCGAAAAACTGAAAAATTAAAAAAAAACTTTAAAAATTTTTTTGTATTTCTTCCGAAAAGTTAAATGTACTACAAACAAATTAAAAAAAAAAAGATCCCGAACGGTCAGTTTTTGAAAAAGTTATAGCATTTTGAAAACGGTGTTTTTTTTTAATTCATAACTTTTTTTGAGTTAGATGAAAAAATTCTGAAAAACGTCTTTCGTAAGCTAGAAAAAGAAGAAAAACTTTCAGCCAATTCTAAAGGGGTCGGGTTCAAAATTGGTCGAAATGGGATGGAATACGCCATATGTATGTAAAAACATAGTTTTAAATTAATAAGTTTGTACTTCATGTTTTAAATTAAGGTATATACGTATAAAATTCATATTATGTATAAAATTCAAAGATATTCTCTTGTTTCATCTCCCATCACTCCTTCTTCTTGCTTGGGGAATGTTCCCATATTGCGGTTGCCGAGTTGTCACACTTCGGGCCAGGCCGAAGTTTACCTATCCTCCGCTTGTCTGTGGATTAGGCTCAGAGGGGTGCCAAGGGCGGGTCTCGCTTTGGTCTCTTGATCGGTCCTTATCTTCAAAAAATTGTTTTATTTCACTTACGTGTGCGGTTCTTCTTCTGCCGTTGTGAGTTTTTCTAATTGGACGATTACTGGTGATATGCAGTCCGTGACTCGATACGGCCCACTGAATCTTGGTGCCAGCTTCGCAGCGTAGTTATCTATTGCTTTGGACAAATTGTGCTCCTTCACCAAATCTTTATCTCCAATCGCTGGATGCCATCTTCTCCTGCGTAGATTATAGTGCCGCGCCTGTTCCGTAGATGCGCGCTGTTGATTCCTTTGTACCATCTTGAATATCTCCTTCATTTTTTCAGCTCCCTCATTAGGTGTTGTTACGCCCTGTTCACCTGTTCCAAACGTTTTTTCATCGTAGAGTGTATACTAGGGTTCGGCTTATTTGTATGGAGGAAAAAAAAAGTTCCGTAAATGATAGTCTTAGGGGTTAAAAATGTTCGTTTTACTTTGATATACAAATATGTGAAGTTTTAAGTAAATCCATAAAAGTTTAGAGGTGGCGACAAGAGCTTAAAGTTATATACATATATATATGCATTCTTAGCAAAGACAAATTTTTTTCGTGCTCAAAAAAATATGTATCTTATTAGGGTTCGGCTTATTTGTATGGAGGAAAAAAAGTTGCGTAAATGATAGTCTTAGGGGCTAAAAATGTTCGTTTTACTGTGATATACAAATATGTGAAGTTTTAAGTAAATCCATAAAAGTTTAGAGGTGGCGACAAGAGCTTAAAGTTATATACATATATATATGCATTCTTAGCAAAGACAAATTTTTTTCGTGCTCAAAAAAATATGTATTTTATGAATAGTTCTTTTTGTTTAGAATATTTAAATATAAAACTAAATTTAAAATATAGATCAGTTCGATATTAGTTTCATAATTAATTATTTTTATTTTGATATTAAATGCATGGCAGCATTCCAATGAAGATAATACGAGAGGAGTTAAGAAATGCTTTCGCCCCCTTTGTGCTGCTTGTAATTTTTTTTCAGGATCAGGAATGTGCATCGAAGAATCACTAACAGTACCCACAGATGGTGCGTCGGACTCTGGAGGAGAGAATAATTAATACATAATAAATAATACATGACACACGTAACACCTAATTTTACCTTCATCATTGTAAACTTAAGCACTTTCATGTTAATAAACTTAAGCACTTTCATGTTCTTATCAAACGTGTATTCTAGGTTAAGTATTAAAGTTGTTATAACAACTTCAATTTTATATTATTTATTTTGTTTTAAAACTTGCTGATGTACTTAAAGAGACTTTGTCTTACAGATAAAACCACTATGTCAAATAAATAAATAAATAAAATACCTGGGTAGCAACGCGCTCAATCTCCCTTTGTTTGTCAAGAAATGCCTTGTCCTCTTCAATTGTCATCATGGTCATAGCATTTGCATGGACGATATCAAACGGACCGTTTAAATTTGCTACAAAAGCGGCCTCTTGTTCTCTGAAAATCGCTTTGGATTTATTTTTATTTCTGAGAAGACCTTTCCATTTTGTAACTAGTTTTTTCACTTTCGAAACACAATTGTACTCTTTACGAAAAGGAATTCGTGTTTTCGACCAAACTACTAACACTTCTTTTATGACAAGCACTGCACTTTCATGCATTGTTAAACGAACTTTATTGTGATTGTAAAAAAAACACACAACACTTGCTTAATCGATGGTAATTTGCTTCCGAGAATTTGAGAACACGGATGTCCTAGTAAAAAAATTTCGTTAGTTGATCGTAAATTCGCCATATTTTTTTAGCTTAGTACACAAAAAAAAAACGATGTATTAACGCCCACAAATTCGTATGAACTGCAGAAAAATGTTTATTTTTTCTTCGTCCCCAAAGTTGCAAATTTACTTAGAAAGAGTTTACCGTCTTAAAGCTTTTTTAGCGTCTTATCATAGACGCAAAGAATATTTGAATTTAACGCATACATTGAAGTCGGCAGGCTTGTAGCTTTGTGTGCTTGAGCTTTTTGAAGCTTTCTGGATGAAAGTCTCACAACAACAGTAACAGGCTGTATTTGCACAGCAAAAAAAAAAATGTTTCGGATAATAGTTTGAAATTTGTTTAGTCAACGTTCAGCTATTTCCTTATTAATCGCCTGAGAAGACACTGATTAAAGTTCTGTGAAGGCAATGCCAACTTTTGTCTAATTTCATGTTGTTATTATTTTTGAATTTTTTCTATTAATGTATTAATTAATTATTTCTGTTATTTACCCACAATTGTATTTCATAAAACACTTTTTTGTGTTTGCAGTGGATGCCGTGAAGAAATGCATTTCTTTCAAACGCCTATATACAGAAGTTTCAGCTCAAGTCGCCACCTCTAAACAAGGCCTGATCAGGCTGAAACTTTCCACTTTCTTATACTGTATCAATACGAACATTTTTAGGCTGTAAGACTTGAAATCGGATCAGTTTCATAAATAAGCCTAACCCTAGTGTACACGGCATTCGTGGTTCTCGTCCTTGTATTATGAAGGCAGGGCTATACCCGGTTGCTTCGCTTACCCTTGAGTTGAGTGCTAGCATAATCTCTGGTAATATGTGGTCCCAATTTCGCTGGTTTTTGCCTGTGAATTGTGATAGCATTCTCTTAATATTTCGGTTGGCCCTCTCCGTTGGGTTTTCCTGTGGCGTGTAAGGTGCAGTTAGCTGATCTTTGACTACGTAATTCTCTAGGAGTTTCTTGAACTCTCTACTCGTAAATTGTGCTACGTTATCGGTGATTGTGACCTTCGGTATGCCGAATCTTGACAATATCCTTTCTCGAAACGCTTTGTTAACGGAGGGGAATAATTTCTACCCACTTAGAGAATCGGTCTTGAAATACGAGTACCATGGTATTTCCGTGCTTTGATCTTGGTAGCGGTCCTACAAAATCTGCGAATACTATAGCCCAAGGTTCCCCCGCTATCTGCGTCGGTATCTTACCAGCGGTTTGCTATTGAGTGGGTTTAAATATTTGGCAGGTTGGGCACTGTTGTACGTACCTTTTTATATCACGGTGCATTCCAGGCCAATAATAACGAATTTAGAATTTAACCATTTGCACGTAGGTATTTCCTTTGCTTGTACCAGCACGCAGATTTGTGCATCTTGGGGTTGGCGTGAGAGTGCGTCGGCGACTACATTCAGTTTTCCCTTATGATACTGAATGTCAAACGAATGTTGCTGTAACTCTAGTGCCCATCTTGCTATACGGCCAGAGGGACTCTCGATCGCGTTTGACCACTTCAGGGACTGATGGTAATAACGGTGAATTTGTATCCTTACAAATAAGGCCTCGTCTTTCGGATAGCCTATACGATGGCCAAACACTCCTTCTCTGTGGATGAATAGTTCTGATCTGCCTTGTTAAGACGGCGGTTAGCATATGCAATGACTCGTTCTTCGCCCTCGAGCTCTTGCGTGAGAACTGCTCCTAATCCGAAAGCGCTTGCGTCCGTTTGCAGTGTAAATTTTTGTGCGAAGTCTGGGCATGCCAACACCGGTGATCGCTTTAAGTTCTCGAATGCCTCCTGTTGTTGTCCAGACCACTTCCATCTGTTACATTTCTTTAACATCGCGGTGAGGGGGTGTACTATGCGTGAAAAGTCTGTCACGAACCGTCGGTACCAGGATGCGATGCCTAAAAATCTTCGTAATTCTCTTATATTCGAGGGCGCCTTAAGTTCTCTAATTGCTAAAATTTTGTCGGTGTCAGTGTGGATACCTTCTTCGCTTA
Source organism: Eurosta solidaginis (assembly GCF_040869045.1). Taxonomy (NCBI): domain Eukaryota; kingdom Metazoa; phylum Arthropoda; class Insecta; order Diptera; family Tephritidae; genus Eurosta; species Eurosta solidaginis. Next base: position 5,338,099 of record NC_090324.1, read on the forward strand.
CCACGTGGCCAGGATATTTCAGCCGTTTTCTGAAAAACTCGCATTTTTTGGGATTTATTCGGAGGTTGGCTTGTCTTAGTCGGTCAAATACCTTGGTAAGGTGTCTGACGTGATTTTCTAGCGTTGTGCTTGTGACAATGATGTCGTCCAAATAGGCGAATGCATGTGGCTCAAATTCTGGGCCAACAACGTGATCTAACGCTCCTTGGAATATCGCTGGTGCCTAGTGTAGGCCGAAAGGCATTACTCTCCACTGGAATAAGCCTCGCCCTGGTACGATGAATGCCATGTACTGCTTCGCTTCTTTCATTGGGATTTTCCAGTAACCGTTCTTCAAATCTAGACTGCTTATGAACTTTGAACTTCGCAATCGGTCCAGTATGTGCTGTATGCGTGGGAGAGGATATGCGTCGGGGACTGACCGTGCGTTCAGCTGTCGGTAGTCGACACATAATCTCAAACTTCCAATTTTTTGTGTTTACCAGTACTCTCGGGGCGCTGTGGGGACTTCGCGATGGCTCTATGTATTTCTTCTCTAATAGTTCGTACCTCTTTATTGATTGCCTCTTGCATCTTATGGTTACGTGGGAGGTACCTTTGCTTAATAGGGCGGTCATCCCGCATTACTACCTTGTGCGTGGCGATATTCGATGTTCCACTCATGTGTTCGAATCGACGCAGCTCTTCGTCTAAGAAGGTTTTGATCCTTTTGGTATCTTTACCTGCTCTGAACTTACAATTCCTTCATTGTTGCTTAGTTCATTACGACTGTTATTGCCCTCTATTATTGATGTGCATGTGGTCACTTATCGCGCCATCCCTTTTCCCTGTAGTCTCAGGGAGTGGCCTCCGCTGCTTAAGGTCACGTTAGCGTTGGCCAGTCTATCGGTTCCAATGATAACGTCGTCAGATAGCCCAGGGAGCACAAGTACCTCACTTCGGTGTGTCTTATCACCAAATCTCACCTCCACATCTATTGCTTGCACTGCCGTCCTTGGTCTGCCATTCCCCATTACCACATCTCTTTGCACCTGTTTAACATTCCTCGTACGTATATTCCTTGCCCAAGCCTCGCTCATGAAGCTTCTGGTTGTTCCCGTGTCTATTGTTGCCATCACACCTTCGCCGTTTACTGTTTCCTGTGCCAAAACTCGCTCTTCTGCCTGTTTCAAAATGTTTATACTTACCAAGGTTGCACGATTTGAGACCGCACCCCTCGGTTCTGGTATGGTCTCTGGTCGTTTCTAATCGATCTTCGACAGCAATTTCGCGTCAGTACATCACATCGACCACACTCCCAGCAGAATTGTCGTTTGCGACATTCGTATGCAAAATGACCCGTTTCACCGCATCGCCTACATGCATTCCTCGGATCTACGACACGTTTCTGAGTTCCTGGTGGTTCAGTTTCTTCGAGTTGTCGCAAGTGGGCGCCTATGTTAAGGTAGCACTCCTCGGTGCGCCGCGGTGGATTTGGCTGCACTACTGGCCGTTGTTGTTCTCTTTCTGTAATTATATTCTCGAGATCTTCGACTTGACTTACCAGCTCGTCGAGCGTAATGAACTCGTTACGTTTGGCATAAAGTTGATACTCACAATGACTGTTACGATAAATGCGGTCTAATTTCTGTTCCTCTGGTATATTGGCATGCCAAATCAAGCTCTGCAGTTCCAAGACGAACAACTCCCTCTTTCATTTGATACCAAGTTAAACCCCGAACTCGGGGGGTGCTAAACTAAATCGCTGCCCCCTTGTATTTTATAAAATAGGTATGTATGTAAAAAAATAGTTTTAAATTAATAAGTTTGTATTTCATGTTTTAATATAAGGTATATACGTATAAAATTCAAATATACAATTAAAAATCAAAATTTATTATATGTTTGTGAAGTTCCCAAACGCCTGCACCTTGGGGTCTTCACAATACCATCGGACTGAGGATACAATGCAGTTGTCCGTGTTTTCGAATGCCCAATTTCTTACACATTTCTTGAAACATCGCTGATTCGAAATTCCTGCCTTGGTCAGAATATAACTCCATTGATACACCATACCTTGTAACCCAATCTGCCACTTCTGCTACTGTTTCCGCTTCTAGGTTTGGTATTGGGTATACCTCTGGAAATTTACTGAAATAATCCATAACCACCAGTACGTATTTGTTTCCGCGGTTGCTAGTACGAAATGGACCTGCGACATCCATGGCGAGCCTTGCAAATGCTGCACCTGAAATATACTGCTTCATCTGACCATGACTTCGTGTTTTGGGCCATTTGGCTCTGCTGCAAACCTCGTAGTTGGCAATGCCCTCAGTGACCCATTGACGGCAATCTACCCATTAGAATCTCTGCTTAATTTTCTCGAGCATTTTCGTGATTCCAAGACGACATCCGCCTGGACCATTATGCAGCTCGCTGAGCACGTCAGGAATCATTTTCCTGGGAACAACTATCAGTTTCTTCTTGCATTGACCATCCTCACTCTCCCATACTCGATTTAAGCAACCGGATATCAATTCTAAACTGTTCCACTGTGCCGAATATGACTTCGCAATGGGACTCTCTGCTGACATCTCCTCTCTGTTTGGTATTTCGTTTCGTTCGAGCCCTTGCATAACATGTGACACATCTGTATCTTCTAGCTGACACTTTCTTAGTTGTTCCTTGTCCCATTTATCCGCACAGATTATAGCCATTAGCCGGACATCTATAATGTCTTCTTTAGCATCGGCCTCGGACAGTGCTTGCATTGAAAACTACATGGTCTTCGTGACATTGCATCAGCATTTCCATGGGTACTACCTTTTCGATGCTCAATGGAAAAGTCGTAGCTTTGTAGTCGCTCGATCCACCGTGCCAATTGTCCTTCCGGATTACGGAACTGCAGAAGCCATTTCAACGCTGCGTGATCTGTCCTGACACGGAATCGCTGGCCGTAGAGGTATTTGTGAAAATGTTTAATGCACTCTACCAATGCCAACAGCTCTCTCCGCGTAACACAGTAGTTCCTCTCTGGTTTTCCAATCGAACGGCTTTAATATGCAACTACCTTCTCCTCTCCATCAATCAGTTGTGACAAAACGCCTCCTATAGCATATCCAATCGCATCTGTATCTAGAATAATCGGATATGCCAACTTTGGGGCAGTGCACAAACGCTCTTTCAATGTTTGGAAAGCCACTTCTTGCTCCTTCTTCCATTCAAAATCTTTATTTTTTCTTGTAAGCTCGTGGAGGCTATGGGCTACGTTGGCAAAATTTGGAACAAATCGGCGGTAATATGTGCACCGCCCAAGGAAACTTCTCAATTCGTGTAGGTTCTGTGGTCTTCGCCAATCCTTTACAGCCTCTATCTTTTCGTTCGCAGTGCAGATGCCCTCTATCGTTACCGTGTGACCAAAATAATTTACTTCTTTTTAAACAGCGCAGACTTTTTGAGATTGTAAAAACCTCTTGGGGCTTCGATAGCTCTAGTGAGTTCCCAAGGGGTTTTTGTGCTCGTTGTAAAAGAGAAAAAAAAGGAAAAGAACACACAGCGGATTAAACTCGAGAATTTAACAATTTAATTATTTGCACTTTCAAAGCTAACTCACAATATATACAAAAGCTAGTCCAGTTTAATTAATTATATATATATATATATTAAATTATGCAAACAGAAGAAAATCTTACCTAGAACAGGGCTGATGGCTGCAGTGATCGCGGAGCTTTCCAAAAAAGAAGTGAAAGAGTTTCTTTCTTGTAAAACGCGTTCACCCTTCAATTCCGCCGAAAAGCGGTTTTGAGGGGTAATTGAACGAAAGTAATTTAAATTGGAAAGTTAAATTGGAAAGTCGCGCACCAACACGTACGCATACGCCTGCACGGACATATATATAGCCATTGGTGTTTGTGCGCGAAAGTAGATAGAAGCAAACACAGATAGTTTACATTAGGCTGGGTCAATGTTGGCAGTGCTCATTCTTGGGTTTAGCTTGATGGCCTAAACATGCCGGCCCCCCCTTGCTAGAAGCAACATCGGTAGATCCCTGTGGCCATCTTCCCTGATCAACTTAATACTAACTAATATATAAATGAACAAAATTCATGGATGTCCCAATAAGGGCAGCGGCATGGCGGTCTTTTGCTTGACACAGTACTTGGTATTTCGGTTCCATCCGTAAATCGTGGAGCTGTAGTAAAGAAAAAGTAAACGTTAGGAAATAGTACGTGGTTGAGTTCAATTTTTTGCACCTCTTTTCACACGAATGGCACGTGAAGCTCGTTCGAGGGTTGAGGAAGATTTAGGAGCGGCATGCCCCAGACAAGAGCCAGCCAAATATACTGCTCTGCGCTAAAAAAGGGCCAAACGTAGATGGCAATGTGCCCGGCAGTATCAGCTCCGGATATATATCGGCTCCCAACACGAGTCGAACCGGACTTGACACAAAAAATGTTGGATCGGCGAGCTGCATATGGGTATAGGGTGTCGCGAACGAAGGGTCGACGTTCGCGCTTGGACTCACACGGGCGTAGTTGGGAGCGATCGTAGCGTGAATCGTGAGCCTACGGTTCTGCCCATGTTTATCCCTTATTCGCAAGAGGCACCCTCGTTGTGATCCGTAGTTTTCTTCGTCGAGGTGTAACTGTCGAGCCAGGTCGCGTAAAATTATAGAAGTTGTGGCGCACGCGTCGATGAGTGCGCGTATCAGGTGCAACCGCCCTCGCGCCTCGATTTTGATCACGGCAGTTGGCGATATCGATGTAAAGGGCCGAAGTGCTACGATCTCCCGCGTAATTTGCCCAGTTCTGAAGGCAGCTGGCAGTCGTCGAGAATGTCGTTCAAGCTGGCCCTGCGAACCTACTCTCTCTAACTCGTATCCTTGACGGGGGCGGAAAGTCCGTGATTCCGCTATTCCCTTGTGACGATCTGAGCCCCGCTTCCTCGCTCTTTGGTGACGTTGGTGTGTAGTTGATGGGCGGAAAGTCCGTGATTCCGCTCCATCTTTGCGGCGTTCGTGTGCGAGTGGGGGCCGGAACTTCCTTGCTTCCACCTTCCTACTGGTGGCCGGGCGGAAAGGCCGTGATTTCGCTCCAGCTTCGTCCAACTCTCCTTCTTCTAGCTCGCGTGGTCTGCTGTCAGTTCCTATTTCTGATGCTTGAAGAGACAGAATATGTTCGTCCTCGCTATCCATCTGAACGCTCCATGGCCTGGTATCAACTTCCTGTGGCTCCGGATTGTCGAAGCTCTGGTGCAACGTGGTGTGGTGGTCCCCTTGGCACTGGTGACAACGTGCTTTGCTCGTGCAGTCGGCGGTACGGTGTGCCACTGACAGGCAGTTGCCGCAGTACCGTCCTAATGCGGCTTCCCTTTGCCTTTCCTCGGCCAATTTGGCTCGGTAGACCGGGCATAACCGGATCGGATGTCGTTTGTCGCACAGGTGGCATGGTTTCGGGTACCGCTGGGCCATGCGTTCCGCCTTCCTGCATAGAGTCGTGTACCGGGTCATACTGGACCTGAAAAAGGGGTAATTGTCATTGGTCAGGGTTTAGAACTTGAGGGGATTTCATCATGCTTGAGGGGAGTTGGGTGTTGAGAAGATATTCGCAAGAGGTTGGCAACAAGCTACAATTACTTAGGCAGTTAGCTGCACAAGAGCCTTGATTTTGTGTTTTTTTTTTTGGATTTATTTTGAACACAAATTCGATATACAACGTGGTTTTTATGTAAATTATCTTTATGTCCACGCGATTTGTTTAAAATGGCAAGTACTTCTCTATGACGGTGCGCTTCGTGTGCGATCTGACAGATTTGGCTTTAAGTGTAGCCACGCGGTAAGCTTTCGGCCGGCTGTCAGTATTTTGCCGAAATGGCGCACGGGGATGACTTTGTGGAACGTATTTGGTTGTGTGGCCACCCTACAAAAATTTAGGTCATAAAACTTACCCGCGCCCAAGCAAATGTGATTATGAAAATAACCTATGACTGTCAAATGACTAGTCAAATGACGTGGAATGACGAGAGCGGTTGAGGCGTTCCGCCCATATACGCCCCAACAGTGTAATCAGCAAAAAAAAACTATTGTAAAGTGTGATAAATACATTGTACATTAACCCACTATAAGAAATCAGGTGTATTTGATCTGGGTGGTAGTAGGATATTTTAGAGAAGATCGTTTCTTTCAGGTTATAAATTTCCCTTTTTTCGCCTTAAAAGGGGTTAAGTCATCATCCCCCCTAGTGGGAGCATTTTAATAACCTTTGTTAAAATCCGTAAAACACGGCCCAAAAAGGAAGAGGAAAAGGGGGAAAAAATGTGATTGCGTTTTTCCCGATTTTGCGCCGCCTTAGCATCTGGCAACACCGTATGGATTTTGTAGTGTACATTGTGTTATTGTAAGTGGATTGTATTACCCTTCAATGAATTTCCTGTCATTGAGAAAGAAAAAACGAGGTGCGCAGCAATACAAATACTCACATACGCTTTAAATTTATAAAATGAATTTAACCTGGACAGTTTCGATGAATTTATCCAAATTTCTGTACAGCGTATTGTTGAAGATTCGCCAGCAATTGATTTACAAGCGGAAGCACAGCATACCTCTGGTGAAATTGAAACGCCTCCACGCTTCTTGTTAAAATTCGAACAAATTTATTTATCCAAACCCACACATTGGGAAAAGGATGGCTCTCTTAGTTCTATGATGCCGAATGAAGCACGTTTGCGGAATTTAACCTATTCCGCACCACTATACGTGGATATTACAAGAACAAAAATAGTCGAAGGTGCTGACCCAGTTGAAACACAACATCAAAAAACATTTATTGGCAAAATTCCGATTATGTTACGTTCCACCTATTGTCTGCTATCGCAGCTGACCGATCGTGATTTAACTGAATTAAATGAATGTCCCCTCGACCCAGGTGGCTATTTCATAATAAACGGATCGGAAAAAGTATTGATAGCGCAAGAGAAAGTGGCTACGAACGCAGTGTACGTGTTCAGCATGAAAGATGGAAAGTATGCATATAAATCGGAAATTCGTTCATGTCTTGAACACAGCTCCATACCTACCTCCACTTTATGGGTAAATATGATGGCGCGTGGTTCACAAAATATCAAGAAATCTGCAATTGGAATGAAGGGTTTGTGCAATAATCTGTAAATCTGTATCAATTTTCAATAAACAATGGCATTTCTTCCTCCTGCAGAAATAGCAAACAAAAGCCCAGAAACTCCAGATAACCAACAGAAAGAGTGCCAGGATGTATTTAACAAAGTAAATTCACAACTGGCAGCCCAAAAGGAGGGACGCTTCCTTGCTGTAGTTCATTTGTATGGAAAACAATTTAAAATTACAACTGGTGACATAATACTTGTGGAAGGCTATTGGCCACCGACAATTGGTGATAAAATACGTTTGGATAAAGTTCTGTTGGCAGGTACACAGGATTTTACTTTGATCGGTCGTCCACTGCTTCCAAATGGTTTGGTTAACGTAGAGGCTACAATTATCGAGAAAACGTTAACTCATACAAAAACACATTTCAAAAAGAAACGTAGGAAACAATATATGCGTATTAACTTCCAGCGTTCTCCGAATACAATGATTCGCATAAACACAATTGAAATTGAACGAAATGTAGACGATGCGGCGCAAAGCTTTAGTGAGCCACGTATTTTTTAGTTAATCTATTTTACATGCAAGAGAAAGCCAATAAAGTGGTTAACAATAATATCAAGAAATCTGCAATTGGTCAACGTATCATAGCGATTTTGCCCCATATCAAACAGGAGATACCAATTATGATTGTATTTCGTGCCTTGGGTTTTGTCGCGGATCGTGATATTTTGGAGCATATTATATATAATTTTGACGATCCTGAAATGATGGAAATGGTAAAACCTTCACTTGACGAAGCTTTCGTAATACAAGAACAAAATGTGGCGCTTAATTTCATTGGCTCACGTGGTGCACGGCCAGGTGTAACCAAGGACAAACGTATTAAATATGCAAAAAAAATTTTACAAAAAGAAATGTTGCCACACGTGGGTGTATCCGATTTTTGCGAGACCAAGAACGCATACTTTTTGGGTTATATGGTACATCGTCTGCTTTTGGCTTCGTTGGGTCGGCGCGAGTTAGATGACCGGGATCTTCTAGCGCAACGGCAGTTAAAAGTATAGAGTTTGCTCTAAGGGGCGATGCATTTTTAATAACCACATCAGGTCGTGTTATACGCGTTTATGATTCAAAAGAGGTTATAGCACTGGGAAAAGATGGTGAGCCAGAACCCATACAAAAGTTGCAAGATTTAGTAAATAAAACGACATGGAAAAAATGTTGTTTCTCAGGTGATGGTGAATACATTTACATTACACATTATTAACTTTCATTTTCTTTCTCACTGATAGAACTGCTGTGTATAATTTTGCTACCAAAAATTAACTTTCAGAATGAATTTTGAGGACGCTAAAGAAAATGTACAACGTGGTCTCACCTTCTTCATACCAGCATCAGCTTGATTTTGTAAACTGTTCAGCATTTGGATGGGTGATTTACATGGCGCTTCAACGCATTTAAAATCCCAATTGCATGCTTCGTTAAACCAGATCCATGGGATGCACACCAAAATCCTTTACAGTTGCAGCAGCACCAGCCACCAGTATTGATATAAAAGGGCATGTCAAATTTGGTCTTGTCATTGAAACATCGGAGACATATTCTGGTGATGAATTTGATGATGTGCCTATGAAAGGGGAAGTGCGTGTAGCACGGTATCCGGGAGGCAAAGAAGAAGTACAACCTGAAGGAGCGGTAGCACTGGCTGATCGCACGTTAATGCCTGGTGATGAAGAGCGTCGCTTCGTTCCTGGTAAGGATACACAACGTGGCTATTGTCGTGATATAAATATGCATGCCGATGTTAAAGTGCTTGGCACAAAAATATGTTATCAAAAATGTTATGATCGAACGACTGCGTCCTATTAACGTTTGGCTACGTGATAGCGCTGTATGCTTAGATTCATGGGTAGGAAGTACCAAAGATGTTGAACAGACAGCTGTGCTAAGGTCTATGCAGGTGCTCGCGTGGAAATCTCATCAAATAATTTCTGAAATTTTTGAGGATACAACAAACAGTATTCCAGCTGTTCCTGTAACCACCTCTGTAGGTAAAACAAAGTTTATTTGTCAGAATAGCGCTGGTGTTCTGCCCACTGCTTCAGATCTTAAGTTCAAAACACCGGCGTAGTATTCTGAAGTTGTGTTAATAATTAAATATATAACGACATTTACCTTAGATTTTACATGTTTTTCGGCTCTTAAGCGTGAAACGCTTCACTGCCTCAACAACAACGATAATTGCATGCAGGATCCCAGTCATTCGGAGGAGGACCAAGACAAATTGCCACGAAAAGTTTACCAAAGCCAAGTAAGTAACTACAACAATGGTAGTTTAAGTCACTTATGTAGGAGTGAGAAAATAAATGTACATTTAACGTTGCGACCTCAATTTATATACCCTTGTTCGATCCCTTGACTATATCTTTTGGAGGCATTGGGTATGAATAGTAACGGCGCTGCACTATAGCTGCAAAGTACCCTTCAATATTCCTAACAAAAAGATATCTGCGCTATACCATGTCCCAAAAAGAAAATTGTTTCTCCCAAAAAAGTTTGGCGGTACATAAACGAAATGTTGTTTCACTTGATGAGTGGGTTTCCAAATTATTTTTTGTTACGTTGTGGGAGTATAAAGAAATAAATTTGGCTACGTTAATTTTTGCTATTTTTTTATTATTACTGACGATGTTTTTATGTGTCGTTTGAAGATAAAGCAAACCTTAGGGACTCTTAGCGCTGGGGGAGATGGTGTGTAACCCCTTACCCTCAATATGATAAGTTTTGGATAGCGGTGTATTAAGCCTGTATACGCACTGAACACCATTTAACCAAGCGTTGACCTTTGATACACTGGTTTCAAAGGCATAAATATTACCAGCAGAAAAAGGATTCAACTCTCCGAGTATAATTGTGGCGCAACTGGTAGTACATTACGCTTCGACACCGTAAGGATACATTTAGAGTGGGATATTTAGAAAGAAAAAAAAAAACATTTGTAGATTGGAAAGTTTCCATCATGTCTTCTCAAGGTAGTGTCATATATAGGAGGTTAGTAATAAAATGTTCAATAAAAAGTAACATATAACGCGAAATGTGGTGAACAATTAAAGTTTCGGTATGTCTTATATAATTATTAAAGATTTTGTAAGACAAATTTACAAGGAGGGGAGGGGGGGGGGGGGGGGGGGGGTGGTAGTTTTATCGTAGGTTATATATTTCGGGACTGGGTCGTGGGTTCGGTTACGGCTCTCTAGATCCCTGATCCTCTTCGCTGGATGGGAGTAGCACTAGTTTAGTGAGGGGTCTTGTGACCTTCCCCTTTGCCGTCATGAGATCCATTCTCGTACTCGTCCAGCCGATCCCGGATGGAGGTTGATAACCCTCCCGAGCCTCCACTCATTGGGTTGCAGGTTGTCTTCTTTTATGACAACTAGATCATTTAGCTTCATGTTTGCTTTAGGTTGGCGCCATTTATTCCTTTTTTGAAGTTCGACGAGGTATTCCGTCTTCCATCGTCGGCAAAAGGTGTGGTGTAGCGCCTTTAGTCGCTGCCATCGATTGATAATCGATGCGGGGTTTTCGTCCGCGTCTGGCTCCGGGGGTGCTAATAGGTGTCCCCCTATTAAAAAGTGCCCCCGGGTTAATGGTTCTAAGTCGGACGGTTGATTTGAAGAGGGCGTTAGGGGGCGGGAGTTGAGGCAGGATTCTATCCTGCAAAGCAGGGTCGAGAATTCCTCAAAGGTGTATTTAAGGTTTGATGCTACCCTTTTGAAGTGATATTTAAAACTTTTCACTCCCGCTTCCCACAATCCCCCCATATGAGGAGCAGACGCAGGAATAAAATGCCAGTTCAGGTTTTGGTATGTATAGGTTGTTACTACCTCGGCGCGTGAGTCAGCCATGAAGGTTTTGAACTCCGCCCTGAGGGCTCTGGATGCCCCGACAAAATTGGTTCCGTTGTCGGAATACACATTCTTCGGGCAGCCTCGTCGCGCGACGAATCTGGCAAAAGCCGTCAAGAATGACCGGGTGCTCAGATCGGTAGTCGCTTCCAAGTGGATGGCCTTAGTGGAGAAACACACAAAGAGGCAGACATATCCCTTGGACACGCGACAGCCTCGCCCTTGATAATTCTTTATCTCAAAGGGGCCGGCAAAATCTACCCCGGTGTTAGTGAATGCCCGGGTATAGATGGTTCGCTCGGTCGGTAGAATGCCCATCAATTGTGTTTGCGCCTGTTTCCTGTTCACTGCGCATACCTTGCACTTGTGAATTTCTGATCGTATCATATTTTTCACGCGAGGTATCCAGTACTGTGTTCGGATCAGGCGCAGCATAAGCTGATTCCCTCCATGTAACGAGATTTTATGGACAAATCGTGTGATGAGACGAGAAAGTCCACTATGATAGGGCAGAATTATGGGGTGGCGTTCGTTATACGAGAGGTCCTTGGACGCCTCGAGCCGCCACCCGACTCTGATTGTCTCTCCTCATCGAGGAATGGGTGCAAGGATTGTAAATCGCTCTTTGGCTTGATTGACCCTTTTTCTTTGAGTGTTCTGTACTCCTCCGCATAATGGTTTCGTTGAGCATTGACGATCAGTCGACACATCGTTGCTTTGATCTCGATGGGTGAAATCGTCAGTGATGTTTCATTGAAGGAGGTTTTCAGATGAGTCCTTTTGTAGAACCGTAGAACATAGGACACAACTCTTAAAGCCCGGGAAAGGTCGGAAAACCTGTCTACAATATCTTCGTCTTTTCGGTTAAGCGAGGTTGTGTGGACTTGTAACCTTTTTTCTTCCATGGTTGTGGTGTAGCTTATTTCCTGGTTTGGCCATTCTTTGCCATCTTGCTGCAGCCAAGATGGGCCTTCCCACCACAAGGAATTGTTAACTAGTTCTTGCGCTAAAAGCCCTCTACTGGCTAAGTCTGCAGGGTTGGACGCTGAGTCCACATGACGCCAGTCCTTGTTCCCAACTTGGTCTATTATCTTTGTCACACGGTGGGCCACGAAGGTTGACCATGAACACGGTGGTTTCCGTAACCAAGCTAAGACAATCGTTGAGTCAGTCCATAATAAGGTTTTATGTTTGCCTAAATTAAGGTTCTTGTTGATAGATTCTAGGGTTTCTGCAAGGAGAACTGCTCCACAAAGTTCTAGTCTTGGTAAGGAGATAGTTTTTACTGGCGCGACTCTTGATTTGGCTAATAGCAGGCTTACAAATATTTGCTCATCAATATTGACGCGCAGGTAAACGGTGGCTGCGTATGCTTTTTCTGACGCGTCACAGAATCCGTGGATCTCCACTGTGGCTGTTGGTGAAAAGTGTACCCAGCGTGGGATCTTAATTTTTTCTATGTGCTGGTAACTTTCAATGAAACTTTGCCACCGATCCAGCGATACTGGCGACACGGTTTCATCCCAGCCTGTTCCCTCTAACCAGATGCCTTGCATCAACATTTTGGCGGTAACCACGAATGGTGCCAGCCACCCTAAGGGGTCAAATAATTTTGCTATCGCCGACAAAATTTTCCGTTTTGTAAAGCTAGTCTGTTCCTCTATGGGTTTCGTTTTGAAGTAAAAGGTATCTGCGTGGGCGTTCCACCTGATGCCAAGTGCTTTAACCATACTGGTATCCTCGAAGTCTAGGAAATCTTCGTTTAGGAGGTGAGCCTTTGGTAGGCCTTTAAGTAGTTTGTTTGAGTTTGCGGTCCATTTCCTCAGCGAAAATCCTGCTGTCCCCAGGGCTGTAGTTATTTCATCCCTTGCTTTAATGGTGTCGGTAATAGTGTGACCTCCTGCTAGCACATCGTCAACGTACATTGCATTTCGTAGTATATCTGATGCTATAGGGTAGCTGTGTTCCACGTCGTCCGCTAACTGGAGCAGTGTTCGTATTGCAAGGTACGGTGCACAGTTGACTCCAAAGGTGACCGTTTTCAACTCATATAGTTGTATGGGCTGCGTACTTTCTGTTCGGAATACAATCCGTTGATACTTAGTGTGATCATCGTGTAACAGAATCTGTCTGTACATTTTTTCTATGTCGCTATTGAAGAATATTTGAAGAAACGCAACCTTAATATGAGAATGGTTAAATCATTCTGTAGAACTGGCCCCGGATGGAGGATGTCGTTGAGGCTGACTCCGTTTGCAGTTGATGATGACGCATTGAACACCACTCTCGCTTTGGTTGTTGTGCTTTCCTCCTTTTTGACGGCATGATGTGGTAAAAAATAGGTATCACAGTCTTCAGCGGGGATGTGTGTTGGTACCCGGGACATATGTCCCAAGGTTTCATGCTCTGCTAAGACCCTGTTGTATTCTGACTGTAATGGTGGGTCTTTAGCTAAACGCGTTTCCATTCGGAAAAATTGTGAACACGCAATTTTTAATGAGGGACCTAATTGTTTATGTTTTGGAAATTCCTGTATAAAAGGCAAGGATACAATATATTTACCCTCATCATTTCGAGTCGTTGTGTTCTTATACAATTCTTCACAATACTTGTCATCATGGTTGTACGTTTTGTCCTTGGGGACTTCCTCTGTTTCCCAAAATGATCGTAGCTCTCTATCTAATTACACTTCACTGACAAAGGACACATATTTCTCGCTGGGTGAGATTGTTTCGGTTTGGCCGGTCAATATCCAGCCGAATACCATCTCTTGGGCTAGCAGTGTTCCTAACACGTCTTTCTTTATTCCCCCTAACATCACCTGTGCATAAATGTCGCCTCCTAATATCAGGTCGACTTGCTCATTTACAAAAAAACGTTTGTCAGCTAATACTAAGTTCGGGAGGGCCTGCATGGCCATGGCATCCACCTTGCATGTTGGCAGATTGCCAGTTAATTGCGGCAGCACAAGCGCGGTGGTAGCAATATTTATTGTCGGATCAATTGGAGACCGCAGTTGTATATGACACGCCTCCTTTACTTGTGCTGACACTTGATTGGTGATGCCTGACACATGTGCAGACATCCGCTGAGATGGCAAGTTTATGCGACGTTTAAGTCTTTCAGTTATGAAAGTACATTCTGACCCCGAATCTATAAGTGCCCTCGCGGAGAAGTTGGTGTTGTTGTGGAATATATTGATGCGGGCCGTACCTAGTAAAACCCCTTTACTTGTGTTTGTAAAGCAGGCCTTGAAGTGGTTATTTCCATTGCTTTGGTTATTTCCAGTGCTTTGGTTATTGGAATAGGTGCGCCTCTGTTGCGATTGGGCAGATGGGCCAGGGTTGGTATTATTGTTGTTTGCGTTTTGGTTGGTGTCCGTTGCCTGAATATGTAGGAGCGTATTGTGTCTTTGCTTGCAGGTGGCGCAATTGTAGGAGCTTGAACACCTAGACACAGTATGTCCTGAGGATAGGCAGTTAATACACCCTTTCTTGTTTTTAATGAAGGTGATTATATCGGAAACCGACAATGTGCGGAACCGTTGGCAATGTTGTAGTTTGTGCTCAGTGGATTTACACATCTTGCACGCACCTTTGGTTACACTCGTCTTAAAGGCACCTAGCTTTCTGTGAGAGTTTTCAGTGGATTGTCTACCATTATGGGTTTTCGGGTTCTTGGTTTCCAGGCTATCCTCAGTTATGCCCGAGACTGTCTCAAGTGTCTGGAAACGGTTCTGTAAAAATTTATCCATGTCTTCCCACTTGGATATTTCTGTTTTATTTTGAACCGTTTGCTCCCATAAGGCTAGTGTGCTTTTTGCTAATTTCGTTGAGCACAAATAAGTTATAATCGCATCCCAATTGGACACGTCGATTTGATGTGTCTTTAAGGATGCGATACAGTTGTTGATGTCTCGCTGGAGCTTTTTAATTGAAGTGCCGCATTCCTTTTCAACCGCCTCTAAGCTGAACAACGTTTTCAGCTGAGTGTTCACTAGTATGCGTTTGTTTTCGTATCTGTCTACCAGATTTTGCCACGCTATACCGAAACCTTCGTTTGTGAGTGGGCACTTTTGCACTATCTCTTTAGCCTCACCCTGGGTCTTTTGTATCAAGTGGTACAATCTCTCTACCGGGGTGAGTCGCTTATTTAAAATATATATGGCCGTAAAGAGGTCTCTGAATGTAGGCCAGGATAAGTAATCTCCCTTGAACACATCAGTGTCACACGGAGGTAGACGCATATTTGTATCCCTTTCGTGCTGTTCTTCGGGCTTAGGGTCGGGTTTGTTGAATGTGGCCTGTCGCGTTGATATGTTTGACATGCAACGCAAGTAGACTGCATAAGCACTTTTGTGTTTTATCTTAACAGCTGATATATTTTTTCCGTCTAGAGTGTCCCCAGCTAATATCTCATCATGGGCTGTTTTTACTTTTTTCCACTTTGCCTTTAACTCTTCTTGCTGGATAGCCAGAGTATACTTGGTATGCTCGGAGTCGGGTGTGGAGTTGAAGTCAGCTTCAAACTCTATGACTTCATCAGCCACCCTGATGTAACTTTCCATCGCTTTCGACATGGTATCAGTACTGAGATTAAGGGCAAAATGGATCTAACTTGTTAATAGGGTAGTTCACGAAGGCACGTTCAGCTTAAGATAGGACGATGTAGCTAGTGGGTATATGCCCAATATAATGGATTGCCGCCAAGGGGGTAAACACGCAAATTTTTCTCTGTGTATATTGCCTTTAATAATTTTTTTTTTTCTGTCAGCTGATTGTGCTTTTATGCGAACACTCTTGTCACCCAACTCACCGCAGTGTTAGTGTTGTGTATACAAGAAAATATGGTTAAGTGACTTTGATTTAATGGTAGTAACGCTGGTTTACGTCAGAACCTAAAGAATTGGTTCAATTTATTACACTTAAGTGTTTAGTGTTTCTAAAATATTGGCAGTGACTTGTGATAAAGTGCGTTAAAGTGTTGTTGCAAAGAAATTGCCACACTACAGTGAAAAAGTGGGGTTATGTTGAATTTGTGCAGCTGGCTGCAATATTACTCGAAAATATGCGCTACAGCAAACAAAATACTAAATCAAAAGACTTTAAGTAAATCTGTGTGACTTAATTGCCACACATACGTATAATTATCTGGTTTTTATTTAATAAAATCGCGATATTGGTACGCCGAGAAGTTAGTACAAGTAAATTCCCTACTTGTGCAAAAAACAAACAAAAAAATTGAACTCAAACCACGTACTTTTGTGACTTTGTTTGACCGCTTGTTTTTGTTTGCTGGTGTAATGCTTGTCGCTTTTGAAACGCTCAGGTGGTGCTAACTGCTAACTTTTGAAACGCTTTTGTGTGGTGCTAACTGCTAACTTTTGAAACGCTTTTGTGTGGTGCTGCTAACGGCTAACTTTTGAAACGCTTTTGGTTATATTGATGATTACTTTTGAAACGCTCAGGTGGTGCCAACTGCTAACTTTTGAAACGCTTTTGTGTGGTGCAGCTAACTGCTAGCTTTTGAAACGCTTTTGGTTATATTGATGGTTACTTTTGAAACGCTCAGGTGGTGCTAACTGCTAACTTTGAAATGCTTTTGTGTGGTGCAGCTAACTGCTAGCTTTTGAAACGCTTTTGTGTGGTTGTATTAATGGTTGCTTTTGAAACGCTCAGGTGTCCTGTGTTTATCCAGTCGGTCGCTGGTAACTCAATCGTGTCTGTAATTATTCCGGCGTAGTAGGACCATGTAAAAACCTCTTGGGGCTTCGATAGCTCTAGTGAGTTCCCAAGGGGTTTTTGCGCTCGTTGTAAAAGAGAAAAAAAAGGAAGAGAACACACACCGGATTAAACTCGAGAATTTAACAATTTAATTATTTGCACTTTCAAAGCTAACTCACAGTATATACAAAAGCTAGTCCAGTTTAATTAATTATATATATATATATATTAAATTATGCAAACAGAAGAAAATCTTACCTAGAACAGGGATGATGGCTGCAGTGATCGCGGAGCTTTCCAAAAAAGAAGTGAAAGAGTTTCTTTCTTGTAAAACGCGTTCACCCTTCAATTCCGTCGAAAAGCGGTTTTGAGGGGTAATTGAACGAAAGTAATTTAAATTGTAAAGTTAAATTGGAAAGTCGCGCACCAACACGTACGCATACGCCTGCACGGACATATATATAGCCATTGGTGTTAGTGCGCGAAAGTAGATAGAAGCAAACACAGATAGTTTACATTAGGCTGGGTCACTGTTGGCAGTGCTCATTCTTGGGTTTAGCTTGATGGCCTAAACAAAGATGTTCATCAAAGTTCTTGCCCAATACGATGTCGTCCAGGTACACCAAGCATGTTTTCCAATGTAGTCATTTCAATACCTTCGCCAATCCTTTACAGCCTCTATCTTTTCGTTCGCAGTCCAGATGCCCTCTATCGTTACCGTGTGACCCAAATAATTTACTTCTTTTTAAACAGCGCACACCTTTTTGGGACTTAGTTTCAGATCAGCGCCAGCTATTCTCTGGAAAATTTCCTCCAAGTTTTTAAGATGTTCATCAAAGTTCTTGCCCAATACGAAGTCGTCCAGGTACACCAAGCATGTTTTCCAATGTAGTTATTTCAATACCTGATAAGTCTCTCAAAAGTAGCTGGTGCATTACAAAGTCCAAAAGGCATTACTCTAAATTGCCAAAGACCATCTCCGACGCTGAAGGCAGTTTTCTCTTTGTCTTCCGGCTTCACCTCCACTTGCCAGTAGCCACTTTTCAAGTCCAGTGTGGAAACCTATTTCGTACCAGAGAGCGAGTCCAGAGTGTCGTCAATTCTTGGCAATGGGTAGCTATCCTTTTTCGTGACGTCATTCAACTTGGGGTAGTCCACGCAAAGCCTCATTTTTCCATACTTCTTCTTCACAAGTACCCCCGGTGAGCTCCATGAACTAGCTGATGGTTAGATGACGCCGCTGTCGCTCATTTCTTGTACGAATTGACTTACAACTTCCCGCTTTGCCAGTGGAACACTACGAGGAGCTTGACGTATCGGCCTCGCGTCTCCAGTGCCAATTTGATGTTTCACAACATGGGTTCGGCCTGATTCGGAACAATACTTGTCAAATATGTTCGCGTACTTTAGGAGCAGTTGTTTTGCCTTACTCTTATAAGCTTCCTCTAGCCCCTCCGTCCATGCCGTGATGTCATTTGAAAGATCAGTATTACTAGATGAAACGTGTTCCTGGAGCTGTTCACAGTTAATAACTACTTCAGCCTGTTGGGATCTTCCCAAAATAACTCCTTTGGTCAGTGTGAGTGGTGACTCAGTACTCATTGATTACTCTTACCGGAATACGTCCATCTTGTTTTGTCATAGCCAAGGTTTTTTCTAAAAGTATGTTCGTTGCTGATTTGTTTGCTGCTTCGACAAACCACAATTTGATTGTCCCAAAATCTCCATCAACCTTTGCCCGGATGACTGCTTCTAATTTTGGTGGTATTTGCAGACCCTCTCCCACCAGCACCCGTTTACTGCTGTAGCCTCTCTCGTAGCCGAAATTAAGTGGTACATCCATGTTCTTATATCGCATCGTCTTGCTTTGCATCTCGATCTTGATGCCTTGGTCGATTAAGAAGTCCACTCCAATTATGATTTCATCAACAATCTCTGCCACTATAAAATTGTGTACTACCGTGACGTTCCCAAATGTGACTTCACATGCTACTTCTCCAATAACCTGGGTGTCCTCTCCAGTGACTGTACGCAATCTTGCTCCATGCAATGGTCTTATATTTTTTTGACTAAATCTGATCGAATAATGGAATGAGATGCGCCCATATCTACAGTCAGTAATCGTTCCTTCCATCCACATGTCCTCTGACAGTAAGATTGCTCGACCTTCTTCCAATCTGCGAGATAGAGATTATGGGGCATTTAATTGCGGGAGCCACCTGTCGCCCCTTGCGGCTGACTTGCTTTAGTTTAACGATTGAGTGGTCTTGGAGATTTGCTCATCTCCTTCTGCTCTGCGTTTACGACCACCCACATTTTTGGAACTGTTAGGGTTGGTGTTGCAATAACGCGCAATGTGCTCTGGCTTTCCACACTTAAAGCATTTGACTGCATCATTATTCTTCTGCTGCGTACCCTTCAATGTTCCCAAAATTGTGTGTACCCACTCTGGTCTTTCTACTTCTACACAATGAGCCATGTATGCTGGTTTACTCAATAGGGAGACAGTTTCCTGAGTCCATGCATGGGATACCGTTTCAGCAAATCAGAGCTTTGGGTTTGCGTATGTAGCTCGCTTCTTTTCCACGTCCTGTATGCCATTTATTAAGCTCCGGATTTTTACCCTCTCGGTATATTCCACGGGTGCGTCCGCATTTGCTAGATGGGCCAGCGTTTCGACATTCGACGCAAACTAATGCAAAGTTACATTCGATTTTTGGTAGAGGTTTTGCAACTCTATTTGGTGTATCTGCTTTCTGTGTTCGCTTCCGTATCGCCTCTCTAGAACGCTCATCAATGTTTCGTAATTGTTTCGTTCTCCTTCTGGAATGGTCTGTAAGGTTTCAGCTGCAGGTCCTTTCAAGGCGACGAACAGCGCAGGAACTTTGCCTTCAGCACTCCAGTTGTTCTCTGCTGCGGTCTTCTCAAACTGACTATTAAACAACTGGAAAGGTACAGAACCGTCAAAGGATGGTGTTTTTACCTTTGGATTTCTCGCTGGAACAGCTGGGCGTTGTAACTGCTCCATACGACCCTTCAAATCATTGACTTCTGCCTGAACTTGAGCGCTTTTTGCATCCTGTGCTTCCAGTTTTTATGATACCCTTGCTTCCTGTTCTGACAGTTGCGAGGATATGCGAGTTTCTTGTGCTTTCAACAGCTAAGCCATATATGTCTTCTGTTCTTCTAACTGTGTTTCCATCTTAGATGTAATCTGTGTCCACATTTCTGAAATAGGCTTTTCTTGTGCTTCAATCTTCGATGTTATGCGTGTCTCCTGTGATTCAATCTTGGATGTTATTTGCGACGACATTTCTGAAAAGCGTGCCTACTGTGATTCCAATTGTGATGCCATATATGTCTTCCGTTCTGCCCGCTGAGATGACACTGTCGATGTTTTTGCAGATATTGCAGCCAAAATCATGTTCAAGTCTGTGCTCGTAACTGTCTGCGATGTTTAGTTTTTCTCTTAAATTTTTGTTGTTGTCTCTTTCCCATCAGGATGAAAGACATCATCGTCCACATTAATTCCTTCCGAATCCATAGCGTCTCGTAGCCGTGCTTGAAGTTCGATCTTATTGCCGGTTGTATTCAATCCACGGTTATCTAACTCCTTTTTCTGTTGCTGGAACCTTAATTCACTTAACTTTGCCATGTCCAAGTTGTATTCGCAATCTTCGGAATTTATTCAACAATTCCTCTTCTGACACCAATTGTAATGAATTTATTGAAACTCCGCTTATTTTACACCTTCTACTAACGTTCCTAGCGCTTAATTGTTGAATAAATAACTCCAATATTCAATAATACAAAATGGTCTTTATTAGACTTTGCAAATACTTCACAATAACACTTATACTTCGTAACCAATAGCGTGCTTAAATCAAACTGATCACTGTCTACTCAGCTTTCGCTCCTTTTATACACTCTGCTGTCTTGCTCGCATACTTCTAGGCGTTTCTTCTGCTAGAATTTTCTACTTGGTTACCAGCTATATGCGTCGCGTGTGTTTCTGTAATTTATAGTCTCTCATAGCCATATGCGCGTGTATATGTGAGTATGTATGATTGCATACTTTTCTGAGTATCTCAGATATATGCATGTGTTTGTGCATATCTCCCCGCTTTTTGTATGCACATATGTGTAGACATAATGATTAATTTGTTTACGTACATACAAGTGTAGCTCGCTTCAATGTTTTTTTCTGTTGTTGCGTGATTATTTACTTAGTAAACACTTAAGCCCCCATTACTGATAATTAGCATAGACTTGACTTGACTTGGCGTAAACTTGGCAACTTAGCCACGATTATACTCCACTTGGCGCATACAATCTGGCATTATAATCAGCGTTGAAATTTATTTTTAAATAAATGTCAATTTGCATCGCAAAATGTAAACGTCACTTAGAACTTACATAGAAAATCAAAATTCAACAGACTTCTAAGTGAAGTTAAGTGTTGCCAAATTTTGAGTAATCAGTAACATCCAATGTTCATTTAACAGAACTGTAAGTGACAGTTCTCAAGTCAAGTCAAGTCTATGCTAAGTATCAGTAATGGAGCCTTTAGAGATGGTAATATTCGTCACAATATTTCTGGGTTTGTATGGGTGTATATATATATTTTCACTCCGTATCAGTTTGACCTATGTATGCTAAGGTCATGCAACATAAATGACTAAGAATGCACACATCTCTGGAAAAATTATCTTGCTTTATAAATTTTAAACATTTCGTTAAAATTCTTAAAAAAAAGTTATATTTTTTTGTATTTTTATATGTATATGCTATAAGGCAATTGAAGGAGCAAAAAGGAATGGAGAGAAAAGGAAAGAAACTGAGAAAAATATTGAGTTAGATGAGGATAGAGAGATAGGGATGGATGGAGCGCGGGAGGGAGAAGGAGAGAGCGGCTTAGCATATACATACGAACATACCAAAAAATAGAGCTTTTGTTTAAGAATTTTAGCAAAATGTTTAAAACTTATAAAGATAGATTATTTCTCAAGAAATATATGTATTCTTTACAATTTACGTTGCATTAACTTATAGGTCAGGGTTATATGATGCATAACTGGTAATATACTCCCGAAGTTAAATAACGCTAGTCAATGCTATGATTGTACGTACGTGATGCATAATTTCCCACTGAAAGCAAGTTTGCTCGCACAGTTCACAGCTACAAA
Organism: Eurosta solidaginis; assembly: GCF_040869045.1. Classification (NCBI taxonomy): domain Eukaryota; kingdom Metazoa; phylum Arthropoda; class Insecta; order Diptera; family Tephritidae; genus Eurosta; species Eurosta solidaginis. The sequence goes on from NC_090324.1 coordinate 5,360,015, forward strand.
CACACGCTGTAATATACCGTATAGATAAGACTCGTACGTACTGACCGTGGAACAGATTTTCCAATATTGATCTTTTTTCTAGATAAAGTCTGCCTTAAACGTATATTCTCGCGATGAGTCTAGTACCGGCAAAAAGTTAAAAATCGTTCGACAAAGAGTTAACTTCCGCAAGTAAGGCAACATCTGTGAGACTCGCAATCAAAACAAAGATGGGGCTACTCCATCAACTTCACCCTGGGAAATTCGCAGGCCTCAGTTTGGTTGCAGTGACGAAATTTTTTAGTGATACCATAGTTACATAACTCCATTCTACTTAAAACCTTTTTAAAAAGATTACAAAAAGGCATATAAGCAAATAAAGTCAAGAATCACGAGTACTGCCAAATTCCTCTTAACTTCCAGTACACAACTAGTTTTGACGCGAAAGAAACGGAGTATAGTCGTAACAGTCTGACTAAAATTACGTAGCTTTATAGTTGAAAATCAAACAAAAAAGGGAAAGAAAAATTAAAAACAAGTAAGGAAGGCTAAGTTCGGGTGTAACCGAACATTACATACTCAGTTGAGAGCTATGGTGACAACATAAGGGAAAATAACCATGTAGGAAAATGAACCGAGGGAAACCCTGGAATATGTTTGTATGACATGTGTATCAAATGAAAGGCATTAAAGAGTATTTTATGAGGGAGTGGGCCATAGTTCTATAGGTGGACGCCATTTAGGGATATAGCCATAAAGGTGGATCAGGGTTAACTCTAGAATGCGTTTGTACGATATGGGTATCAAATGAAAGGTGTTAATGAGTATTTTAAAAGGGAGTAATCCTTAGTTCCATAGGTGGACGCCGTTTCGAGATATCGCCACAAAGGTGGACCAGGGGTGACTCTAGAATGTGTTTGTATGATATGGGTGTCAAATTATAGGTATTAATGACGGTTTTAATAGGGAGTGGTGGTTGTTGTATAGGTGGTCGCCTTTTCGAGATATCGCCATAAAGGTGGACCAGGGGTGACTCTAGAATGCGTTTGTACGATATGGGTATCAAATGAAAGGTGTTAATGAGTATTTTAAAAGGGAGTTATCCTTAGTTCCATAGGTGGACGCCGTTTCGAGATATCGCCATAAAGGTGGACCAGGGGTGACCCTAGAATTTGTTTGTACAATATGGATATCAAAAGAAATGTGTTAATGAGTATTTTAAAAGGGAGTGGGCCTTAGTTCTATAGGTGTACGCCTTTTCGAGGTATCGCAATAAAGGTGGACCAGGGGTGACTCTAGACTTTGTTTGTACGATATGGGTATCAAATGAAAGGTGTTAATGAGTATTTTTAAAAGGGAGTGGGCCTTCGTTCTATAGGTGTTCGCCTTTTCGAGATATCGCCATAAAGGTGGACCTGGGGTGACTTTAGAATATGTTTGTACGATATGGGTATGAAATGCAAGGTGTTAATGAGTATTTTAAAAGAGCGTGGGACTTAGTTTTATAGTTGGACGCCTTTTCGAGATATCCCCATAAAGGTGGACCAGGGGTGACTCTAGAATAAGTTTGTACGATATGGGTGTCAAATTAAAGGTATTAATGAGAGTTTTAAAAGGGAGTGGTGGTTGTTGTATAGGTGGTCACCTTTTCGAGATATCGCCATAAAGGTGGACCAGGGGTGACTCTAGAATGCGTTTGTACGATATGGGTATCAAATGAAAGGTGTTAATGAGTATTTTAAAAGGGAGTAATCCTTAGTTCCATAGGTGGACGCCGTTTCGAGATATCGCCATAAAGGTGGACCAGGGGTGACCCTAGAATTTGTTTGTACAATATGGATATCAAAAGAAATGTGTTAATGAGTATTTTAAAAGGGAGTGGGCCTTAGTTCTATAGGTGTACGCCTTTTCGAGGTATCGCAATAAAGGTGGACCAGGGGTGACTCTAGACTTTGTTTGTTCAATATGGGCATCAAACGAATGGTGTTAATGAGTATTTTAAAAGGAGTGGGCCTTAGTTCTATAGGTGGATGCCGTTTCGAAATATCGCCATAAAGGTGGACCAGGGGTGACTCTAGAATGTGTTTGTACGATATGGGTATCAAATTAAAGGTATTAATGAGGGTTTTAAAAGGGAGTGGTGGTTGTTGTATAGGTGGTCACCTTTTCGAGATATCGCCATAAAGGTGGACCAGGGGTGACTCTAGAATGCGTTTGTACGATATGGGTATCAAATGAAAGGTATGAGTATTTTAAAAGGGAGTAATCCTTAGTTCCATAGGTGGACGCCGTCTCCATAAAGGTGGACCAGGGGTGACCCGAGAATTTGTTTGTACAATATGGGTATCAAAAGAAAGGTGTTAATGAGTATTTTAAAAGGGAGTAATCCTTAGTTCAATAGGTGGACGCCGTTTCGAGATATCGCCATAAAGGTGGACCAGGGGTGACCCTAGAATTTGTTTGTACAATATGGATATCAAAAGAAATGTGTTAATGAGTATTTTAAAAGGGAGTGGGCCTTAGTTCTATAGGTGTACGCCTTTTCGAGGTATCGCAATAAAGGTGGACCAGGGGTGACTCTAGACTTTGTTTGTACGATATGGGTATCAAATGAAAGGTGTTAATGAGTATTTTTAAAAGGGAGTGGGCCTTCGTTCTATAGGTGTTCGCCTTTTCGAGATATCGCCATAAAGGTGGACCTGGGGTGACTTTAGAATATGTTTGTACGATATGGGTATGAAATGCAAGGTGTTAATGAGTATTTTAAAAGGGCGTGGGACTTAGTTTTATAGTTGGACGCCTTTTCGAGATATCCACATAAAGGTGGACCAGGGGTGACTCTAGAATAAGTTTGTACGATATGGGTGTCAAATTAAAGGTATTAATGAGAGTTTTAAAAGGGAGTGGTGGTAGTTGTATATGTGAAGGCATTTTCCAGATATCGACCAAAATGTGGACCAGGGTGACCCAGAATATCATCTGTTGGATACCGCTAATTTATTTATATATGTAGTACCTGCCAAGATTTTAAGGGTTTTTTATTTCGCCCTGCAGAATTTTTTCATTTTCTTCTACTTAATATGGTAGGTGTCACAACCCTTTTATAAAGTTTTTTCTAAAGTTATATTTCGCGTCAATAAAACAATCCAATTACCTTACCATGTTTCATCCCTTTTTTCGTATTTGGTATAGAATTATGGCATTTTTTTCATTTTTCGTAATTTTCGATATCGAAAAAGTGGGCGTGGTCATAGTCGGATTTCGTTCATTTTTCATACCAAGATAAAGTGAGTTCAAGTAAGCACGTGAACTAAGTGCATTAAAGATATGCTGATTTTTGCTCAAGTTATCGTGTTAACGGCCATGCGGAAGGACAGACGGACGACTGTGTATAAAAACTGGGCGTGGCATCAACCGATTTCGCCCATTTTCACAGAAAACAGTTAACGTCATAAAATCTATGCCCCTACCAAATTTCAAGAGGATTGGTTAATTTTTGTTCGAATTATGGCGTTAAAAGTATTCTAGACAAATTAAATGAAAAAGGGCGGAGCCACGCCCATTTTGGAATTTTCTTTTATTTTTGTATTTTGTTGCACCATATCACTACTGGAGTTGAATGTTGACATAATTTACTTATATACTGTAAAGATATTAAATTTTTTGTTAAAATTTTACTTTAAACAATTTTTTTTTTTTTAAGTAGGCGTGGTCCTTCTCCGATTTTGCTAATTTTTATTAAGCGTACATATAGTAATAGCAGTAACGTTCCTGCCAAAGTTCATCATGATATCTTCAACGACTGCCAAATTACAGCTTGGAAAACTTCTAAATTACCTTCTTTTAAAAGTGGGCGGTGCCACGCCCATTGTCCAAAATTTTACTAATTTTCTATTCTGCGTCATAAGTTCAACTCATCTACCAAGTTTCGTCGCTTTATCTGTCTTTTGTAATGAATTATCGCACTTTTTCGGTTTTTCGAAATTTTCGATATCGAAAAAGTGGGCGCGGTTATAGTCCGATATCGTTCATATTAAATAGCGATCTGAGATGAGTGCTCAGGAATCTACATACCAAATTTCATCAAGATACCTCAAAATTTACTCAACTTATCGTGTTAACGGACGGACGGACGGACGGACATGGCTCAATCAAATTTTTTTTCGATCCTGATTATTTTGATATATGGAAGTCTATATCTATCTCAATTATTTTATATATGTACAACCAACCGTTATCCAATCAAACTTAATATACTCTGTGAGCTCTGCTCAACTGAGTATAATAAACAAATTTAAGAATAGAGAAAACTCCAAAAAAGCGATTATTAACATAAAACTGTAAAGAAGTGTGAAAACTTTTGAATAAAAGTCTAAATATATTAATATGTACAGATCTGTGAAATAACTTAAAGAAATAAACATTTACTGGCACATTGCGATGGACCTATTTCGAAAACCGCCAACGTAATCATCATCAGGTAATGTTATCAAAGGTTTCACCGGGATTCGAACCGTGAATCACATGGTGAAACTGCAGTAGCCTTTACCCACTAGGCCATCCTGCTGGTATTTGTTTTCATGCTTAATTCAGTTTTTCTCATTTCTACACTAACAACACAATTGAGATATTTTGTCTCTATATTAATTTATGTGCCATGTAGATTTGTTTTTGCAAAGTTCTTCTTCGCTGCGAATGAGAAGCTTTGTAAACTCGGGTTCAGTTGTACATATTTACGTATGCTTGTTTAATGGTGTGTTCAGTTTATACTTATATTTAAGAATTCATGAGCTTAACACCGGCTTATAATAATTGAATTTCAATTATTATGTTTTTCTAAGAGAAACTGAAAAGAAAGATATATTTACTGGCATATTGCGATGGACCCATTTCGATATGCCAGTAAATGTTTCTTTCTTTTCAGTTTCTCTTAGAAAAACATAATAATTGAAATTCAATTATTATAAGCCGGTGTTAAGCTCATGAATTCTTAAATATAAGTATAAATTGAACACACCATTAAACAAACATACGTAAATATGTACAACTGAGCCCGATTTTACAAAGCTTCTCATCCGCAGCGAAGAAGAACTTGACAGAAACAAATCTACATGGCACACAAATTAATATAGAGACAAAATGTCTCATTTGTGTTGTTAGTGTAGAAATGAGAAAACTGAATTAAGCATGAAAACAAATACCAGCAGGATGGCCTAGTGGTTAAAGGCTACTGCAGTTTCAACTGAATTAAGCATGAAAACAAATACCAGCAGGATGGCCTAGTGGTTAAAGGCTACTGCAGTTTCACCATGTGATTCCCGGTCCGAGTCCCGGTGAAACCTTTGATAACATTACAAAATTGCCTGATGATGATTACGTTGGCGGTTTTCGAAATGGGTCCATCGCAATATGCCAGTAAATGTTTCTTTCTTTTCAGTTTCTCTTAGAAAAACATAATAATTGTAATTCAATTATTATAAGCCGGTGTTAAGCTCATGAATTCTTAAATATAAGTATAAACTGAACACACCATTAAACAAACATACGTAAATATGTACAACTGAGCCCGATTTTACAAAGCTTCTCATCCGCAGCGAAGAAGAACTTTACAAAAACAAATCTACATGGCACACAAATTAATATAGAGACAAAATGTCTCATTTGTGTTGTTAGTGTATGAGAAAACTGAATTAAGCATGAAAACAAATACCAGCAGGATGGCCTAGTGGTTAAAGGCTACTGAAGTTTCAACTGAATTAAGCATGAAAACAAATACCAGCAGGATGGCCTAGTGTTTAAAGGCTACTGCAGTTTCACCATGTGATTCCCGGTCCGAGTCCCGGTGAAACCTTTGATAACATTACAAAATTGCCTGATGATGATTACGTTGGCGGTTTTCGAAATGGGTCCATCGCAATATGCCAGTAAATGTTTCTTTCTTTTCAGTTTCTCTTAGAAAAACATAATAATTGTAATTCAATTATTATAAGCCGGTGTTACGCTCATGAATTCTTAAATATAAGTATAAAATGCACACACCATTAAACAAACATACGTAAATATGTACAACTGAGCCCGAGTTTACAAAAATCTACATGGCAGACAAATTCGTATAGAGACAAAATGTCTCAATTGTGTTGTTAGTGTAGAAATGAGAAAAACTGAATAAAGCATGAAAACAAATACCAGCAGTATGGCCTAGTGGTTAAAGGCTACTGCAGTTTCACCATGTTACTCACGGTTCGAATCCTGGTGAAACCTTTGATAACATTACAAAATTGACTGAGGATGATTACGTTGGCGGTTTGGAAATGGGTCCATCGCAATATGCCAGTAAATGTTTCTTTCTTTTCAGTTTCTCTTAGAAAAACACTATAATTGAAATTCAATTATTATAAGCCGGTGTTAAGCTCATGAACTCTTAAATATAAGTATAAACTGAACACACCATTAAACAAACATACGTTAAAGAAATAAAGTAGATACCGAAAATGAAAGAGATGGAAGAAAATAGTATAAGTGACATAATTATTAAGAATTCATGAGCTTAACACCGGTTTATATAATTGAATATTCAATTATTATATTTTTCTAAGAGAAACTGAAAAGAAAGAAAGGAACATTTACTGACATATTGTGATGGTATCATTTCGAAAACCACCACGTAATCATCATCAGGCAATTTCGTAATGTTATCAAAGGTTTCAACGAGATTCGAACCGCGAATCACACGGTCAGACTGCAGTTGCCTTAACCACTAGGCTATCCTGTTTGTATTTGTCTCCTTGCTTAATTCATTTTATCTCATTTCTACACTTACAACAAAACTGAGACATTCTGTCTCTATTTATTTGCGTGCTGTGTAAATTTGTTTCTGCAAAGTTTCTTCTTCGTTGCGAATGAGAACCTTTGTAAACTCGCGCTCAGTTTTACATATTTATGTTTGTTTGTTTTAGTGGTGTGTTCAATTTATACTTATTAAAAAGAATTCATGAGCATAAGACCGGCTTATAATAATTGAATATTCAATTCATTATTATTATTCAATTATTATATTTTTCTAAGAGAAAGTGAAAAGAAAGAAAGAAACATTTACTGGCATATTGCGATGGTACCATTTCGAACACCGCCACGTAATCATCATCAGGCAATTTCGCAATGATATCAAAGGTTTTCCCGAGATTCGAACCGCGAATCACACGGTGAGACTGAGTTGCCTTAACAACTAGGCTATCCTGCTTGTATTTGTTTCCTTGCATAATTCAGTTTATCCCATTTCTACACTAACAACACAATTGAGACATTCTGTCTCTATTAATTTGCGTGTTGTGTAGATTTGTTTTTGTAATGTTTAATAATAAGTGCTCAGGAATCTACATACCAAATTTCATCAAGATACCTCAAAATTTACTCAACTTATCGTGTTAACGGACGGACGGACATGGCTCAATCAAATTTTTTTTCGATCCTGATTATTTTGATATATGGAAGTCTATATCTATCTCAATTTTTTATATATGTACAACCAACCGTTATCCAATCAAACTTAATATACTCTGTGAGCTCTGCTCAACTGAGTATAATAAACAAATTTAAGAATAGAGAAAACTCCAAAAAAGCGATTATTAACATAAAACTGTAAGGAAGTGTGAAAACTTTTGAATAAAAGCCTAAATATATTAATATGTACAGATCTGTGAAATAACTTAAAGAAATAAACATTTACTGGCACATTGCGATGGACCTATTTCGAAAACCGCCAACGTAATCATCATCAGGTAATGTTATCAAAGGTTTCACCGGGATTCGAACCGTGAATCACATGGTGAAACTGCAGTAGCCTTTACCCACTAGGCCATCCTGCTGGTATTTGTTTTCATGCTTAATTCAGTTTTTCTCATTTCTACACTAACAACACAATTGAGATATTTTGTCTCTATATTAATTTGTGTGCCATGTAGATTTGTTTTTGTAAAGTTCTTCTTCGCTGCGAATGAGAAGCTTTGTAAACTCGGGCTCAGTTGTACATATTTACGTATGTTTGTTTAATGGTGTGTTCAGTTTATACTTATATTTAAGAATTCATGAGCTTAACACCGGCTTATAATAAGTGAATTTCAATTATTATGTTTTTCTAAGAGAAACAGAAAAGAAAGAAACATTTACTGGCATATTACGATGGACCCATTTCGAAAACCGCCAACGTAATCATCATCAGGCAATTTTGTAATGTTATCAAAGGTTTCACCGGGATTCAAACCTAGAATCACATGGTGAAACTGCAGTAGCTTTTAACCACTAGGCCATCCTGCTGGTATTTGTTTTCATGCTTAATTCAGTTTTTCTCATTTCTACACTAACAACACAATTGAGACATTTTGTCTCTATATTAATTTGTGTGCCATGTATATTTGTTTTTGTAAAGTTCTTCTTTGCTGCGAATGAGAAGCTTTGTAAACTCGGGCTCAGTTGTACATATTTACGTATGTTTGTTTAATGGTGTGTTCAATTTATACTTATATTTAAGAATTCAGGAGCTTAACACCGGCTTATAATAATTGAATTTCAATTATTATGTTTTTCTAAGAGAAACTGAAAAGAAAGAAACATTTACTGGCATATCGAAATGGGTCCATCGCAATATGCCAGTAAATATATCTTTCTTTTCAGTTTCTCTTAGAAAAACATAATAATTGAAATTCAATTATTATAAGCCGGTGTTAAGCTCATGAATTCTTAAATATAAGTATAAACTGAACACACCATTAAACAAGCATACGTAAATATGTACAACTGAGCCCGATTTTACAAAGCTTCTCATCCGCAGCGAAGAAGAACTTTACAAAAACAAATCTACATGGCACACTAATTAATATAGAGACAAAATGTCTCATTTGTGTTGTTAGTGTAGAAATGAGAAAACTGAATTAAGCATGAAAACAAATACCAGCAGGATGGCCTAGTGGTTAAAGGTTACTGCAGTTTCAACTGAATTAAGCATGAAAACAAATACCAGCAGGATGGCCTAGTGGTTAAAGGCTACTGCAGTTTCACCAGGTGATTCCCGGTCCGAGTCCCGGTGAAACCTTTGATAACATTACAAAATTGCCTGATGATGATTACGTTGGCGGTTTTCGAAATAGGTCCATCGCAATATGCCAGTAAATGTTTCTTTCTTTTCAGTTTCTCTTAGAAAAACATAATAATTGTAATTCAATTATTATAAGCCGGTGTTACGCTCATGAATTCTTAAATATAAGTATAAACTGCACATACCATTAAACAAACATACGTAAATATGTACAACTGAGCCCGAGTTTACAAAAATCTACATGGCAGACAAATTCGTATAGAGACAAAATGTCTCAATTGTGTTGTTAGTGTAGAAATGAGAAAAACTGAATAAAGATTGAAAACAAATACCAGCAGGATGGCCTAGTGGTTAAAGGCTACTGCAGTTTCACCATGTTACTCACGGTTCGAATCCCGGTGAAACCTTTGATAACATTACAAAATTGCCTGAGGATGACTACGTTGGCAGTTTGGAAATGGGTCCATCGCAATATGCCAGTAAATGTTTCTTTCTTTTCAGTTTCTCTTAGAAAAACATTATAATTGAAATTCAATTATTATAAGCCGGTGTTAAGCTCATGAACTCTTAAATATAAGTATAAACTGAACACACCATTAAACAAAATTACGTTAAAGAAATAAAATAGATACCGAAAATGAAAGAGATGGAAGAAAATAGTATAAGTGACATAATTATTAAGAATTCATGAGCTTAACACCGGCTTATATAATTGAATATTCAATTATTATATTTTTCTAAGAGAAACTGGAAAGAAAGAAAGGAACATTTACTGACATATTGCGATGGTATCATTTCGAAAACCACCACGTAATCATCATCAGGCAATTTCGTAATGTTATCAAAGGTTTCAACGAGATTCGAACCGCGAATCACACGGTCAGACTGCAGTTGCCTTAACCACTAGGCTATCCTGTTTGTATTTGTCTCCTTGCTTAATTCATTTTATCTCATTTCTACACTTACAACACAACTGAGACATTCTGTCTCTATATATTTGCGTGCTGTGTAGATTTGTTTCTGCAAAGTTTCTTCTTCGTTGCGAATGAGAAGCTTTGTAAACTCGCGCTCAGTTTTACATATTTATGTTTGTTTGTTTTAGTGGTGTGTTCAATTTAGACTTATTAAAAAGAATTCATGAGCATAAGACCGGCTTATAATAATTGAATATTCAATTCATTATTATTATTCAATTATTATATTTTTCTAAGAGAAAGTGAAAAGAAAGAAAGAAACATTTACTGGCATATTGCGAAGGTACCATTTCGAACACCGCCACGTAATCATCATCAGGCAATTTCGCAATGTTATCAAAGGTTTTCCCGAGATTCGAACCGCGAATCACACGGTGAGACTGAGTTGCCTTAACCACTAGGCTATCCTGCTTGTATTTGTTTCCTTGCTTAATTCAGTTTATCCCATTTCTACACTAACAACCCAATTGAAACATTCTGTCTCTATTAATTTGCGTGTTGTGTAGATTTGTTTTTGTAATGTTTCTTTTTCGGTGCGAATGAGAAGCTTTGAAAACTCGGGCTCAGTTTTACATATTAGTAATTAATATAGTAATTGAATTATTATAAGCCGGTTCAAGCTCATGAATTCTTAATAATAAGTATAAATTGAACACACCTTTAAAACAAACAAACATTAATATGTAAAACTGAGCCCGGGTTTACAAATCTTTTCATTCGCAACGAAAAAGAAACTTTACAAAAACAAATCTACACAATACGCAAATTTATAGAGACAGAATGTCTCAATTGTGTTGTTAGTGTAGAAATGAGATAAACTGATTTAAGCAAGAAAACAACTACAAGCAGCATAGCTTAGTGGTTGAGGCAACTGCAGTTTCACAGTTTGATTCGCGGTTAGAATCTCGGTGAAATCTTTGATAATGTTACGAAATTGCCTGATGATGATTACGTGGGGGTTTTCGAAATGGTACCATCGCAATATGCCAGTAAATATTTATTTCTTTCTTTTCAGTTTCTCTTAGAAAAATATAATAATTGAATATTCAATGGCCAGAGCGATTCTTTTGCATGCGGTTCACTACTTCCAGACGCTTGCGGCCAAGTATCCTCTGGGTAGCCACTAAATATCCGTTTAGTGGTGAGCTTATGTGAGAAGGCGACAACCTGGCTAGGTCACTCTGACATAATCTGTTTAAGGGCTAGTTGGGGGATCTTTCATCGGCAGCGTCTGTGCACCACGAGGTGCGGCTGCACCGGGCTTCTGACTTGGATCAAGCGGATCGCTATATATAAACGTTTTAATGACAATGATTTGAGGGCAGGCACCTAGAGCGTCTGCTCCCTGTATGGGATTGGTGCAGATGTCCGCCTGGTTAATGTCCTCTTCAAAGCAAAATCTGACAACACTGCCATGCAAGAAATGCGTTGGACGAAGCAAGGAAGAAAGAAGACTAAACATTGTGACATCTTTTGGAGTGGCCAAATATATAAGCGCAGTATCAGCGTCGGATTTTTGGTGGGAGAGAGACTTTGTCGCTAAGTACTGGCGCTCACGCCTGTGGACGAACGCCTCGTCCCTATCCGAATAAAAGCAATTTTTTTTAATATATCATTCATCTGTGCCCATGCACCGACAGAGGAGAAAGACGATGAGGTGAAAGACGCTTTTTATGAACAATTAGAACGAACATACGAGCGCTGCCCCCGCCATGATATAAAAGTCGTCCTCGGCCACTTTAACGCCAGGGTGGGCAAAGAAGGTGTTTTTGCCCTACAGCCGGAAAGTTCAGCACACACAATGAAATTTCTCCTAATGGACTGAGGCTTATTGACTTTGCCGGTGCTCGAAACATGGTAATATCCAGCATGAGGTTCATGCATAAAAAGATACATCAAGTTACATAGCTGTCCCCCGATCTATATACTCTCAATCAGATGGACCACGTTGTGATAGACGGATGGCATGCCTCCAGTAATTTAGATGTGCGCACGATCCGAGGACTTAACATCGACTCGGACCATTATCTCGTCGCAGCCAAAATACGCACCCGCATCTGCGCGACTAAAACCAAGGGAAAAACACAAGGAAAGCTAGACGTCGAAAGGCTGCAATCGCAACAGAGTGCCAATGATCTCTCACACCTGCTCTCTGAGAGCACAACTCAACCCGACGGAATGCAGGAGCAGTGGGAGCATATCTCCAAAGCACTTCGTACTGCCGCCGAGGAAAAAATTGGTTACCGGCGACCACGGAAAAACAACTGGTACGTTGAAGAATGCCGCGTTGTAACCGAAAGGAAATACGCCGCCTACAGGGCTACGTTAAAAGCGAGCGCAACAAGAGGAGTGTGTGAACTTTATCGCGAGTTGAAAAGGGAAGCTAGACGCCTTTTCAGGAAGAAAAAAGCAGAGGCCGACAGGCGTGAGTGCGAATGAGCTGGTAGCCAGCAGAAATAACTCCCGAAAACTTTAACAAAATATTCGGCGACAGACTGAAGGTTTTAAGAGCAGGGCAAACTCTTGTAAGAACGAAAACGGCGACTTTGTAACTGATGTCCAGAGAGTACTTAGATTATGGAGGGAACACTTCTCTGCTCTCCTAAATGGAGACCGCGATTTACCGCACAGGGATGGCGAACCCGATCCCGCAATCGATGATGATGATGCAATAAATGCCCCCCCCCCCCCCCCCCCCCCCCCATCCGATTATGACGAAGTCAGAATAGCAATAACCAGATTGAAAAAGAACAAGGCCGTGGGCGCTGATGGATTGCCTGCGGAGTTATTTAAATACGGCGGTAGGAGTTGGTAAGGTGCATACATCAGCTTCTTCGCAAAATACGGTCGGACGAGTGCATTCCCGACGATTGAAATCTAAGTAATCTTTTCCCATTCACCTGCAAACTGCACCAACTGTCGCGGAATCTGCCTTCTTAATATCGCATATAAGGTCCTGTCAAGTGTATTGTGCGAAAGATTGAAGTCCACCATGAATCGGCTGATTGGAGCTTATCAGTGTGGCTTCAGACCTGGTAAATCTACCATCTACCATCAATGCGCCAAATCGACACACATCACCTTTTCGTCGATTTAAATCCGCCGTCGACAACATGAAAAGGAGCTGCCTATGTGCCACTATGTCTGAATTTGGTTTCCCCGCAAAACTTATACGGCTGTGCAAAATGACTTTGAGCAACACCAATACCTCAGTCAGAATTGGGAAGGACCTCTCCGAGCCGTTCGGAACTAAACGAGGTTTCAGATAGGGTGACCCCCTATTGTGCGATTTCTTTAATTTGATGCTGGAGAAAATTATACTGGCTGCAGAACTTAACCGCTCTGGACCAATATTCTATAAAAGCGTGCAATTACTGGCATATGCTGATAACATTGATATCATCGGCTTAAACACCCGCGCCGTTAGTTCTGATTACTACAAACTGGAAAAAGGAGCGGTAAAAATGGGTTTGATGGTGAATGAGGACAAAACGAAGTACCTGCTATTATCGAGCAAAGAGTCCGCGCCTAAACGCCCTAGCAACCACACTACTCTTGGCAGCCACAATTGCGAAGTATTAAAAGACTCCATTTATTTGGGAAACAGCATCAACTCTATCACTCTTGCCAATAAACGCTACTTTGCACTAGGTAGGCAATTGAAAAGTAAAGTCCTCGGAAAATGAAAACCAGATGAAACGGCTGCGGGAGTGTTCGAAAGAAAAGTTCTTCGAAAGATTTATGGACCTCTACGCGAAGAAGATTTAACGATGAGTTGTACGAGCTCTATGCAGGCATCAACATAGTCCAGCGAGTTAAAGCGCAGTGGCTGCGCTGTGTCATGCGAATGAAAGGTGCCGTTCCGGCCAAGAAAGTGTTTCTATCAGAACCCGCATATGGAAGCAGAGTTAGAGGGTGGCACCCACTCCGCTGGAACGAGCAGGTGGAAAACGATTTAAGCTCCCTTGGTGTGACCAATTGCGCCGGTTTTACTATTACTATTAATATTTACGAATTTAAGACTGACACCTGATTGTTCTAGAAATAAATGGACAACAAAACTATATATACACAAAAAATTAAGAATTTTTAGGAAAATTTTCGAGAATTTTTAGTATTATTTTCAAATAAGATTTACAGTTTCTCTATTAGATCCTGTTGCATTTTTTCATATTAAATTAATTCATATTAATAAAATATATTTACGTAAATACGTTCATATATTTTTCGCTGCGCAACTAGCGATACCAACACTCGATGTTGACATGCCAATTGCTCTTTGCAGACTGAACCATTCACTAAACAAAGAGCGCAGGCTATCTGTGTGAGTTGCTCACCATCTTAAAATGTATGAAACGCCAATGTCTGCTTTAATATCTCCTTGTCAGTACGGTTTCGTGCGTCGGAGATCAACAACAACCAACTTGCTCGAATTTACGTCCCTAATTATGGATGGTTTTTTGGATTGTAAACAAATGGATGTCATTTATACTGACTTTAGTAAATCATTCGACTCTGTTTATCATGAGCTTTTACTTCTCAAACTTGATCTTCTCGGTTTTCCTAAGCGTCTTTTGATTTAGATAGCAAGTTATCTCGAAAACACAACTCAACCAGTTTTGTTCAAAAACAATTGTTTAAAGTCGATCAATGTAATTTCTGGTGTCTCCCAGAGTAGTCATTTGGGTCCCTTACTTTTTTCTTTGTTAATTAATGACTTACCACAAGTTATCTTATACTCTAGAACTTTAATGTATACTGATGACGTAAAACTTTGTCACACATATTTACCCTCATTTTCATCCAGTTTTTACCAGCTTCAGACCGATCTTGGCTCTTTCCAAAGTTGGTTTTCAGCAAATTTACTTTTTTTGAATTGCACTAAATGCAAGCAAATGACATTTCATCGTGTGAAACCGTTTATGGCATTTTATATGCTAAATGGCACCCATTTGGAGCTGTTGTATGTGATCTAGGTGTTCTTTTTGATCCGAAATTAAGTTTTATTTTACATATCTCAACTACTATAAACAAAGCAACTGGTGTACAGGGATTTATAAAACGATGTGCTAGAGAATTTGATGACCCTTGTTTCACCAAAATACTTTATATCTTGTTGGTACGTCCTATTCTCGAGTACTGTTCAAGTGTCTGGTCTCCAACCTGTCAAAACCATATAAATTGGATTGAGTCAATCCAGAAACAGTTTTTAATTTTTGGACTGCAAGGTCTCAACTGTGATTCAAGTCTTCATCTTCCACCATATAGGAATAGACTTCTTTAATTAATTTTCCAGCTCTTGAAACTCGTCGAATATTACTTGGTGTAAAGTTCATTCATAAGCTGATCATCGGTGAGATTGGCTCCCCTGATTTGGTCAGTGGACTTAATTTTGCTGTTCCTACTGGGACTTCTAGGTTTCTAGACACTTTCTGGCTTTTCAATTACCTCTTTGTCGACAAAACTTTGCCAGAAATAATCCTATTCGGATTTGGTGCTCACAATATAATGACCTGTAAAACTTTATTAGCTTCGAGTGTTAATTTACTGCTTTACATACTGCCATACTATTGTGTTTGGTCTGATATTTGAAACGAAGTAAATAAATAATTAACTATTAACCTTGTTGTATGCAGTGAGAGGAATCAACTATTTTTAATCGGTTTTATTTAGCTTGACTTGACAGGCCGGCCGGCCATTGTGAACGAATTTTATAATTAAAATAATACATTCATGAATAGAAGGCGACATATGAAAAAAAAAAATAGCCGCCAAGTGGCGCAAGGATCGAGATATTCAAAAAAATCGTGTTTGTGGTCCGATTAGGCTCATATTTGGAACACATATTACATACATGAATAGAAAGCGATATATGGAAAAAAATCGCCGCCAGTTGGCGCAAGAATGAGATATTCCAAAAAATCTTATTTGTGGTCCGATTAGGCTCATATTTGGAACACATATTACATACATGAATAGAAATCGACATATGAAAAAAATCGCCACAAGGTGGAGCAAGGATCGAGATATTAAAAAAAAATCGTATTTTTGGTCAGATTTGGCTCAGACTGTCTACAGCTCTTACACCTCTCATTGCAGTGGATTCTATTCGCGTGTGTGCCCTGTAATAATGGCCGTGATTCTGTATATTTCCTTCCTAGACCTATTTAGTAGGTCATCGGTTCTTTTATGGTTGTAGTCTGGCCATATTAATTTGGTGATTCTACAGGTGTCCGTAGAGTACCAATTGCGGATTGCTATTTTCCTTAGATAGGTGAGAATGTCTATTTGAACTGATGTGAGTGGTCGATGCACCGCGACTGCTTCCGTGATGTCTAACGATGCTCCTTCCGTTGTTAATTCATTCGCTTTTTCGTTGCCGTCAATGTTCCTGTGGCCGGGTACCCAGCTGAGAGTGACAGCTGCCTGGTTGGCTGCTTCACGTAGCACCCTCTTACAGTTATCAACGGCTTTAGAGGATGTGTACGGTGATTCTAGTGCTTTATGTGCCGCTTGGCTGTCGGAGTATATAACTACCTCACCGTCTATCCCGTTCTGCAAAAGGAAGATGCAGACCTTCTATATTCGTTGCAGCTCTGCTTGGAAGATGCTGACTGTGTTTGGAAGACGGATGAGGATTGCGACTTTTAGTTGGTCGGAGTAGACACCTGCACCGACGCCGCAGTCCATTTTGGACCCGTCAGTGAAGAGTGAGGTGGCCTCCTCCCTGCCAACTCTGTCGTCCGACCAATCCGTTCTAGAGGGTATCTGCACCTTGTAATTTCTGTCGAAAATCAGTGTTTTTGAAAAGTAATCTGTTGTCGAATCTACATCGGTGAGTCTTGTTAGGATGTCACTGTGGCCATAACCTTTTTTTCCAGCATTTAGACTCCTTAGTCTGATGTCTGTGCTGATCGCTGTATATCTGTTGTGGAGGGTCAGGGGCAGCAGGTTAAGTATAACGTTTAGTGCATCCCTCGGGCATGATCTGAGTGCACCTGTTACCCCTGCGCGTGCTGATCTTTGTATTTTTCTAGTTTTTTAATGTTGTATTGTTCAGGGCAGGCCACCATGCTATGGCTCTATACGCCAGGATGGGCCGTATGATCGCCGTGTAGAACCACATCATAAAAAATTTTGGCTTTAGCCCCCAATTTCTGCTGACTATCCTTTTGCACGAATAGTATGCGATATACTTCTTCTCTACTCTTTTTTCGATATTGGTTTTCCAATTTAACTTGTTGCCTATTTCGACGCCTAGGTACTTTACTCTAGTAGAGAGCGAGAGTTCCATTCCATCTATTGAGGGTAGTCGAAAAGTTGGAATTTTTGTTCTGTTACTGAATAGTATCAGTTCTGTTTTACTAGGGTTGATGTTGCCCAGGTGTGCAGTATGCTTAGCGCGCCCTGAAGGATGTCGCTTAGCGTGAAGGGAAAAGCCCCCGAGACTCCAATGACCACATCGTCTGCGTATGCTACTGCTCTAAAACCATTCTTGTCGAGTTCGAGTAGTATCTCGTTCATTGCATTGACCCAGAGTAGTGGCGAGAGTACCCCGCCCTAGGGTGTACCTCTACTCACTTTTCGGCATACAGTCCGGTAGTAGTAACATCAAAATATTTTGGAGTTCGAGAAGGGACAAGCATACGTGGCGCCGAGTAGAGTAGAGTCTTTGGAAAGATTATGTGACCTAGATTGTAACAAATTGTCAGGTAAGAGTCCTTGTAGCAATGAGTCACTAAATGAATTAAATAGAATGAGAAATAATAGGCAACTAAATAAAGACTAAAAACTTGAAAATAAAATAATTACAAAAAATTTTAAGTTAAACGGTTTTATTGAAAACAATACTTACATGAAGTAATAATAATATTAAAAGCTAGAAAATATTTAGGTAGGTCCTAGTATAAGCGTTGGACGCGTAAAATTTCTATTGATATTCATAAGTAAGAACATTTTTAGAAATTTCACGCGCCCAACGCTTTTATTTAATTGTCTGATCAACGCACTAGATTGATGAGGAGTGTGATGACTAGTACCTAGGAGCTGCATGATTATTTTCTAGTTTTAGTATTAATATTACTTCATGTAAGTATTGTTTTCAATAAAACTGTTTAACTAAAAAAATATTACAATATTGTGCTACATAAATTACATTGACCCGACACAGCGGGAAGTCCACATCAACTGAATGCCGAATAATAAACCCTTGTCATTTCACACCTTAATTTTTTTTTGTTTTTTAGTTACGCCGGTCAATACACGTGCCGATCGGAATGTCAAATTGTCAGTGTTAGTTTGTTAATGTGAATCACCCAAATATTCACATATACACAACCATTTTACATGGTTTATATAAATAGACCAATGAAGCAATCTGCTGACTTTGCATACTATTATTACAAATGTACATATTTTTAGTTTGTTAGTGTTAGAATAATTATGAATGTATAGGTTAAGAAATTATATATAAAAGGGAAAGAATTTCTTTAATAAAATCAATCATTATCCGACTTCCAAAGTCAGAGTTTCTTTTATTTACAATTAAATATTTCATGGCGATCCTGCCAGACTAGATCAGGAATTAGCAAAACTGCTAAAGATCTAGCTGGAGGAAGATCCTGCCAGTTCAGATCAAAAATAAGAACAACTGCTAAAACGATCTAACTGGAAGAGTTCCTGCCAAGTTGAAAAAAAAGTAAAATTTAATAGTCCTACCAAACCAACCTTCGCAGAAACAAAAAGCCAGGACATTCGAACAACAAGAAAAAATTAATAGTCCTGCCAAACAAGCCTTCGCAGAAAGAAAAAGCCAGGACAGTCGGACAACAAAAAGGTGATATTATTAAACAGCCCTGGCACAGACAGAACAATAATAAACGGCTAATGACTGGAGGTCCAGCCGCATAATAGAGTGGAATATTAATATACATATGCTGGACGGGCAGAAGAAGAAAGCAAAATAAAATCAGGATCTAAACTTTAAACGAAAATGGCAAATAAACGAAGTGGAATATAACATAGCCATATTAGCAAACAAGGAAATATCTAGCAGCACGGCGGATCACTATTGACTGGCAACAATCCTGACGGGTACCAAGCTGGAGCAATTATTCTTATAAGTATACATATTTAGAAACAATTTGGGCGGCCTTTACGGATGCTAAGCCATTAGCAAAAACGAAAGTTTTTGCTTAGGACTTTTTTTTCTCTAAGTAGGAATTGAAAATAATATGCAAAACGATTCGTTTTAAAGAAAATCCAAAAAAAAAATTCAATTTTAAGAAAAATAGAAATGTCAAAAGTATTAAATTAAAATTTTTTTTTTTAACAAAATCAAAAAATTTTAAAAACTAATTTTATACAAAAGCTTCTATAATTTTAATTAAATAAAGGAAAATAAATCAGCAAAACGGCATAAAAATTAATTTTTAAAATGTTTTGTAAATCGAAAAAATAATAAAAATGCTAAAATTTTTTTTAAGTCAAACAAATTTTTCCGTTAATAATAAAATTTTTGCTTATACTTTAATAATGTTAACTAAATAAACAAGCAAAATGGAATGCATAGGATAAATAATAAAATCAAAAATTTTATTAATAATTAAATTTAGTTCATTTCTCAGAAAGATAGTTATAGAAAATTTTCAGCATGGCTTGGTGGACAAAGATTGCGCAAGGCATCATGATAGTGATAGCCGGATACGAACTAGGAAAAGAAAGCTCTGAAACAACAGAGAACAAGATAACCAAGTATGAGCCAACAACTAAGGTAGATACAGAAAATAGTCCGAACATTCCAGATGTTTGGTTAGCAGTTATAGGTTGTGTATTCATGCTATTGATCATCACAATAGCTATGATGCTCAAAAATTATATGAAGCACAAATATAGGCAGGTAAAACCCGCCACAGATCGTATCTAAGAACAACCAATTTTTGCAACCCATTACCTAAACCAAACCCAAAGCTGAGGAAGAGCAATAAACAATTCAAGTAAATCTCAAATAATAAATCTAAAAATGTTACAAGCGACAGTAAAAGCAGCCCTGCCTAAATTGAACAGCAAATCAAAAATTCCCTGCTCCTGACAAAAATAGTCATGAAGCAATAGAAAATTCTAGGACAGTGGAAATAGGCAAAAACTAAGAACAAGAAAAATTTTAAAACCAGCCCATAACAACAAAAAATAAAAGAATGAAGAAAAGTCACAAAGAGAACCTATAAAAATATAAGTGAAGCGCTATATAAATTTGCAGCAATAAGACATGTCGCGCTCCTAAAATGGTAGCGTAAGAAATACAAGCAACCTGATTGTAGATGATAAAATTGACTTAGGACAATTACTTATCAGGCTGTACACACGTTGTACAAATGCCGCCAATCCAGGGCTTGAAATTTTTAAGAAAAACACAGTTGTCCTGAGGGACAAATTGGTGAAAAATAATTGAATATTTACTCGAGTAGGCAAATTTAAAATAATAAAATTAGGTACCCAAGTTCTCTAAGATCAAACAATTGCACAAACCCAAAAAAGTTTTGAAAGTGACAAATCCCGGTATAAAAATAAAAATAAATTCTTCATAAAAGTCATGACGATTCTGTCTCGGTGGCCGCCGCAGAAATCGCATGACAAATAAGATCAAAGAAATTGCTGGAAAATATGAAATTATCGAAAATATAAAAAGAACATTTAAAGATACGAAAAATTTTTGCACCCACTGTACCTTCCACTTATCCATTAATAGAACTACTACCCGCTATTCCGTCAGCAACCCCTCTATTTTCTATGCGATTTATTACGGATTTACCTTATTATGAGTGAAAAAATGTCAAGTGAAAAAAAAACTTTTTTTTTTCTTCCTTGAATAATATGCGGAATTAGTTTAAGAAAATAAAATAAATACAAACATTTATTGGCTGGGTCTCATAAGGTCATAATTTTACATATTAGGAAAAATACTTTACTATAACCCCAATAGATTAGAAAATAGTAATAGGAAACATTTCTACTTTAACCTACCTGCAAAATAAGGAACTAATAGTTCATAAGAATAGGCTTACCAAATGTAAAAATATGCCAATGACTCACAATAATTTAACAAAAAAAAAAATACAAACAACAGTTTCAACAATAGCATTCCAATTTACTCGTCAATAAAAATGAAAAAAAAAAATCATATTGATATCCAGTTACCATTAATTCACAAACGTTAATATGTAAACACAGGCCGATTTTTAAGTGAGTCTACGCTCTTAAAGAACGGCTGTGCAAAATACATTTAAAATTATGATGTGTAAAAACAAATGCCAATAACATTTAATACAAAACATTATTCATAAGTATAATAATAATAAAAAAAAAAGAAAAAAACATATAAGCAAAGACAATAGGTAAAAATAATAAAAGTATCAAGGTCAGCATATTAGAAACAAAGTACACAAACTCTTCCACTTTCATATCAATTACCGTAAAATAACAAAAGCATTTAAAATTCAAACAAAGAGTCTTACACAACTGTCCACACAATTATATAAACCTCTTTTTCTAAGGCGGTTGGTGTAGCATTATGCGTTGTTGTTGTTGTTGTTGTATCAATGCTCGCCCCACCTAATAGCCGCGACCGATCACAAATTGTCATCAATATCCTCTAACGGGGGTCCAAGGAAACTTGCCGTTTCAACAGGGGTGGACCATAATGAAAGGGGTGTTAGAGGCGTTAGTTCCACATTACAATTGAAGAGATGGTTGGTGTCATGTGGGACACATTGCAAGCGGGGCATACATTTTGTATGTCAGGGTTGATTTTGGATAGGTAAGAGTTTAACCTGTTACAGTATCCAGAACGAAGTTCAGCAAGAGTGACACCCGTTTCCCTGGGGAGTATGCGTTCCTCTTCCGCGAGTTTTGGATAATTTTGTTTAAGTACTGGATTCCCCGGGCAATTCCCGGCATAAAGGTCCGACGCCTGTTTATGGAGTTCACCAAGGACGTGCTTATGTTTTTTCACTTCATACGGCTGGCTTCTCAGGTGCCGTATTTCCTCAAAATGCTTACGGAGATGACTCCTTAAGCCCCTAGGCGGTGCTGATTCATCAATCAGATGTCTGTTGGGATGCCCAGGTTTCTGGGTATTCAACAGGAACTGTTTGGTCAGCATCTCATTTCTCTCCCTGATGGGGAGTATTCTCGCCTCATTATGCAGATGGTGTTCTGGGGACATAAGAAGACAGCCCGTGGCGATTCTGAGAGCAGTATTTTGGCAGGTCTGTAGTTTCTTCCAGTGGGTAATTTTTAGGCTTGGCGACCATATGGGTGACGCGTAGCACGTAATCGGCTGGTTAATTGCTTTATATGTAGTCATGCGCGTTTCTTTATCTTTTCCCCAGGTACAGCCAGCGAGGGATTTGAGGATTTTGTTACGGCTCTGAATTCTCGGAACAATTGCCGCTGCGTGCTCACCACAATGTAGATCCTGATCAAACGTCACACCCAAGATTTTGGGGTGTGGGCAGTCGGTACCGTAGTGCCATCGACGTGGATGTTTAAAATGGTCGACATTTGGGACGTCCATGTTGTAAATAAGGTCGCGGAAGATTTAGTCGGTGATAAAGCCAGGTTTCGCGAAGCGAAAAAACTGGAGAGATCAGGGAGGTAGCCGTTTATTTTTTTGCATAGCGCATCGATCTTCGGGCCTGGGTCTGTGGCCATTATTGTGCAGTCATCGGCGTAGGAAACGATTGTGACTCCTTCCGGTGGTGAAGGTAGCTTAGATATGTAGAAATTAGACAAAAGTGGTGATAGGACACCACCCTGTGGCACCCCTTGTTTAATTCTCCTTGGTTTTGATGTTTCGTCTCTAAATTGCACCGATGCCTGCCGACCACCCAGATAATTTGCGGTCCACCTTTTAAGACATGGGGGAAGGGTAGACCCTTCCAGGTCTTGCAGCAACGAGCCATGGTTGACCGTATCAAAAGCTTTTGATAGGTCTAGCGCTACGAGTACTGTTCTATGGTGGGGGTATTAATTTAAACCGCAATTTATTTGGGTGCTAATGGCATTTAGCGCGGTGGTAGTGCTATGGAGTTTTCTGAAGCCATGCTGATGAGGGGCTAGCTGCAAATTTGCTTGGAAATAAGGGAGTAAAATGGCTTCAAGCGTCTTTGCCACTGGCGATAGGAGAGATATCGGACGATACAACTCACCTATGTTAGCTGGTTTCCCAGGCTTTAGTAGCGGGACCACCTTGGCTATTTTCCATTTCTCGGGTATGACAAAGGCGGAAAGGGACAGGTTGAAGACATGCGCTAAATATTTGAAACCTTCTTTCCCTAGGCTATTAAGCATCGGCATGGCTATGCCGTCTGGGCCCACTGCTTTGGATGGTTTAGCACGACCAATGGCGTCCTCAACCTCTTTAGCGGTAATGGTGATTGGTGACGCGCTGATTTTGTGTTTATGTGCGTGTCTATTGGCCCTCCGTCTATCTTTGTCGACCGTAGGATGTATTATGTATTGTCGGCAGAAAGCGCTCGCGCATTTTTTCCCATCCGACAGCACTTTGTCGCCAAAGGCGATGGAAACTTTGTCTTTGTGCTTAGTCGGATTCGATAGGGACTTTACGGTGGACCAAAATTTACCCACACCGGTAGAGAGGTTACAACCCCTTAGGTGCTTCTCACATTTCGCCCACTTGTGTTCATCCACAAGCAATCTGATGCGTTGGTTTATATCCTTTATTTGGGGGTCGCCTGGATCAAGCTGTCTTATAAGGTCACGTTCTCTCCCTAAGTTTGCGGCCTCCGCCGGGAAGTGTGGCCAGATTTCGGGAATTCTCCCGGCGGGAATGAAACGTGCCGAGGCGGATTCAATGACCTGGAAGGCACGCTCCCCCGGGCATCAGTCGGGATAGGGAGGGCAGCAAAGCGCTTGTCTGTAAAGGATTTATATTCTTCCGACTTTCCTTTTTTGAACTTCAAAAAAGTGCGTTTTTCAGTGACAATGAAGTCAGCGGTACGCTCGAGCGAAATAAGTATGGGCAGGTGGTCGGATGCCAATGTTACCATTGGCTGCCAGTTGACGCAGTTTACGAGTTCTGCGCTCAGGATTGAGATATCTGGCGAGCTGTGACCATACGTGTGGGGGCGTCTCCGTTTATTGTGCAGAACGTCGTTTCTTCTATTTGATCCGCCAGCATATCACCCCTACTGTCCGCCCGCAAGTTTGAATGCCATAGATCATGATGGCCATTGAAATCGCCTAAGATAATGCGATTGTGGCCAGTGAGTAAGGCCCTGATATTAGGGCGGTATCCACTGGGGCAACAGGTGGCAGGAGGGATGTAGATGTTGATGATTTCTAGGTTTGCATCGCCTGACTGGACAGATAGGCCTTGACGTTCTAAGACATTGTCCCTGCGGTCGATGCCAGGACCAAATATATAATATTGCACAGAGTGGTGTATGATAAACGCGAGGCCGCCTCCATTTCCGCTCTCGCGGTCTTTCCTGTGGACATTATACCCAGAGCAGGTCTGCAATGCAGATCTTGTTGTGAGTTTAGTCTCTTGAATCGCAGCAGTGCGGATGTTGTGCCGCATCATGAAATCGACTATCTCCGTAATCTTCCCAGTTAGTCCATTACAGTTTAACTGCAGAATTCTGAAGTGCATAAGGGGAGACGCCGCCAATCTGGGGGTAAGTGACGGGTCACTACGCCTGGGTTGTGGAAGGCCAGGACGCAATTGCTGTCCTGGCAACATGGCGCGATGAAACCCGTCGGGGGGGTTGCCGTCGCGGAGACCAGAACATCTAGGAAAGTGACACCACCCAAGGCAGGAGCTGCATTGGGCGGATGTCGCAAACCTATATATTCTGTGCTGGCAGACGGTGCAAACGGAGGTAGGGACTAAGAGTCTGTTTCCCTGACCTGCACGATTGCTGCCGGAAAAGAGGGGGGAGAAGACGGGGCAGGGGCTGATGCTCAGCATTGCTACCAACTCTACTACGAAGGTAGTAGTTATGAGTGGTATCAGCTGTTTGAGTTGTTGGCGCCGTGGGGCGCGAGCAGCAGCGGGTACTTGTTGTGGCTTGCTGAGCAGCGGGGCTGCTGGAGGGTAGTGGGTGGGGGGCGCTTAGGCGTAGATTACGGGACGCCCTTGGGCGTGAACAGCAAGGAGCCAAAAAAGATTTATAAAAGTTACGTGGACGTCGGGTTTTGGGATCAAGCCCAGAACAACCTGTCCGATGCAACCATCCCTGGCACGCGACACACTGAACAGAGTATGTCCGTCCTAAAAAGATTCTTTTCCGGCAGATGCAGCAAAACCATTTCTCAGGACCTGGGTCAGGAGACGGACCTGGATTGGATTCGATGCCTTCCCGGAGTAAGAGAGTATGGAGCAGTCCTGCTGCAAGGAGCTGCTGGCAGGATGACAATTTGTGGGAGGGACGAAACAAATTAAATGGGGTCACACTGAAATGACAGTCCTTGGTCGGGAAAAATCCCGAGTCGCTCCGGTACATAGAACCGACTGCCTTGGGAAGCGTAGCAGTGTCAGTGTTAGCATTATGCGTCATGCCCACCTATGCAATACATTTGCGGCATTTTGCATTATGAACTTCTATGCCAATGCATTTTTTATGAACCTGCCACACGCAGTCATAGCGGAGTCATATTACAATATTGTGCTACATAAATTACATTGACCCGACACAGCGGGAAGTCAACACTAATTGAATGCCGAATAAGAAACCCTTGTCATTTCACACCTCCATATTTTTGCTCTGCTAGTTACGCCGGTCAATACACGCGCCGATCGGAATGTCAAATTGTCAGTGTTAGTTTGTTACTGTGAATTGATTGAAAAACAACAAGGCCGTGGGCGCTGATGGATTGCCTGCGGAGCTATTCAAGTACGGCGGCCAGGAGTTGGTAAGGCCCATGCAGCAGCTTCTTAGCAAAATATGGGCGGAAGAGTGCATGCCCGACGGTTGGAATCTAAGTGGTCTTTGCCCAGTCCACAAGAAGGGGGATACTATATCAGGCCCTTTCAAGTGTATTGTGCGAAAGATTGAAGCCCACCCTGAACCGGCTGATTGGACCTTATCAGTGCGGCTTCAGACCTGGTAAATCTACCATCGACCAGATTTTCACAATGCGCCAAATCTTGGAAAAAACCCGTGAAAAAAGAATCGACACACATCGCCTCTTCGTCGACTTTAAAGCCGCCTTCGACAGCACGAAAAGGAGCTCCCTATATGCCGCTATGTCTGAATTTGGTTTCCCCGCAAAACTTATACGGCTGTGCAAAATGACGTTGAGCAACACCATCAACTGAGTCAGAATTGGGAAGGACCTCTCCGAGCCGTTCGAAACTAAACGAGGTTTCAGACAGGGTGAACACCTATCGTGCGATTTCTTTAATTTGATGCTCGAGAAAATTATACTAGCTGCAGAACTTAACCGCACTGGAACAATATTCTATAAAAGCGTGCAATTACTGGCATATGCTGATGACATTGATATCATCGGCTTAAACACCCGCGCTGTTAGTTCTGCTTACTCCAAACTGGAAAAAGAAGCGGTAAAGATGGGTTTGATGGTGAATGAGGACAAAACAAAGTACCTGCTGTCATCGAGCAAAGAGTCAGCGCATATGCGCCTTGGCAACCACGCTACTGTTTGCAGCCATAATTTCGAAATAGTAAAAGACTTCGTTTATTTGGGAACCAGCATCAACCCTAGCAACAACATCAGCACTGAAATCCAGCGAAGAATCAATCTTGCCAATAAATGCTACTTTGGACTAGGTAGGCAATTGAAAAGTAAAGTCCTCCCTCGGCGAACCAAAATCATACTCTACAAGTCACTTATCGTACCCGTCCTGCTATATGGGGCAGAAGCATGGACCATGACAACAGCAGGTGAAGCGGCTTTGGGAGTGTTCGATAGCAAAGTTCTTCGAAAGATTTATGGACCTCTACGCGTTGGCGATGGCGAGTACCGAAAAAGATTTAATGATGAGCTGTACGAGCTATACGCAGACATCAACATAGTCCAGCGAATTAAAACGCAGCGGCTGCGCTGGCTAGGCCATGTTATGCGAATGAAAGATGATGCTCCGGCCAAGAAAGTGTTTCTATCGGAACCCGCCTATGGAAGCAGAGGTAGGGGGCGGCCCCCACTCCGTTGGAAGGACCAGGTGGAAAACGATTTAAACTCCCTTGGTGTGACCAATTTGCGCCGGTTGGCGGAGCGAAGGAGCGACTGGCGCGCCTTGTTGGACGGCCATAACCGTTTAGACGGTTAAGCGCCAATTAAGTAAGTTTGTTAATGTGAATCACCAAAATATTCTCACACAACTATTTTACATTGTTTACTTTGTTAATGTGAATCACCCAAATATTCACACACACACAACCATTTTACGTGGTTTACATAAATAGACCAATGAAGCAATCTGCTGACTTTGCATACTATTATTACAAATCTACCTATTTTTAGTTTGTTAGTGTTAGAATAATTATGAATGTATAGGTTAAGAAATTATGTATAAAAGAGAAAGAATTTCTTTAATAAAATCAATCATTATCCGACTTCCAAAGTCAGAGTTTCTTTTATTTACAATTAAATATTTCAGAAGGCGGAAAATAAAAATTTTCACTCGTTCAAATGATATTAACGAAAAACCTAAAAATGACCCACGGGTCCCTCCGAAACCGGGGCACAGTGTTTCGTGTAGAACAAGCTAGCTGGACAAAATTATATTATGAGATTTTCCGTTTCATATGCTGTCATTTATTACAACTACGTCATTTTTTCAGCCATATTTTCTTTTTTTTATTTTTTTCCAAAATTTTACTTCATATGCATACATTTGCTTATTTCATATACAGTAACTCATGTGAATAAGTGACATAGGGCCAAAAAAAATTTAAAGGACTTAAGAATATTACTTTATTGTACTTAAATTGAATGGACTACAAATCTCAATACTCTAAAAAAATTTAAAAATTCCGAAAAAAAATTAATATTTTTTATGAAAATTCGTCGAATTTTTCAAACATTTTTTAAATATAATTTAGTTTTTGTTATAGATCGTGACACATTTTCTTATGGGAAATTAGTTAAAATAAATTTGCGAAAGCGAAAATTGTAAGAATTGTCCAAAAAGGGGTGTCTACTTATTTATGTGAGTGACAGTACATATGTACATACATACATATTTTTTTATTTATTTGAGTATTTATCCTGGCACTACAATTTTTACAAAATTATATTATAGTACCAGTCAGGATGTAAAAGTGAATTACAATAATAATAATAATAACAATGTAAATAATTAAATTAATTATGTGAAAATTACTTATTACAAAAACTTAAAAGTAAAGTATCATACAAAGTAGAAAAGACAATAGATTTAAATTAAATAAAACCTGATCCAACAAAAAGTTATAGGGTAGGTTATTTTTTATAATTATGTTATTATTCGCTATCATCACTTTCATTCGATGAGTCACTTGTGGAATAGTCATGAGCATCAGCAACACTACTGTGAAAGCTTGAAACAACTGGGGTATTTTTTTACTCCTCAACATTATCCGGGGACAGTAAATTTAAGACTTCTGAAGTCAGACATTTAAATTTTTTCTTAGGTATCTCCCAAAAAATGTTAACTTAAGGATCCGATATTATAAGCAACATATTCATAAGATCTCTATTCGTGGCTTCACGCGACTGCTTTTGTGTGTTATCGTCCCTGAATCGTCTCAAATCTTTGTTACGGGCTTCCTCAGAAAGTTGACCAATAGGTAAAATTGCTGATTTTATAATATCAGTACTATGCACTAAGATTTTATGAACTGTAACAGCCATATTAAACCATGGATAGAGATCTATATATAGTTTTTTAGTCTCGACCGCAAATTTTTCAAATGTTTGGATATTTATATTGTACGCAGATGCTAATGCGCGAAGGAGAGTGTCGAATCTTTTGATGAGCGTTACATCCAATCCCGTATTCTCAGAACTAGCCTCAGAATTTTCGAACAACCTACGAGCAGTGTTGCCGTCATCGGTATTGCCGAAACCTGGTTTTGGTTTATCTACTATCAATCCAAGTACATTTTTAAATTTATTCTGGATTTCGTTGGAACGTAGCTTTACACTCTCTTTATCTGCCTCATCCCTAAGCTGCCATTTTTTTACGTCGAGGCGATAACTTATGTGAAGCAAGCATTCAAGACATCTTATCCATGCATGGAGAGTAGACAAACCAAAACCAAGATTATCTAGGCTAGGCATAAAGTTCCGTAACTCATTATTCATATCTTTTGGAGTGGCACCACAAATATAACACTTTTGTGCGGAAGAAGTTTCAGTCAAAGCATTGCAAACTTTTCTGTCAATCATTGTAAGAAGCATATTGTGATTTACGGAAACTTTGTATTTTTCGAGCATGTACTTTGTTGGCAACAACACACTTATCTCCTCTAAAACTTTGTTTGTTTCAAAAAGAATAAAATCTTTTGTTTCTTTAGAAAAAATAAATTTAATTGGTAGAAGAAGGTCGAGGATTCTGCCAAACAATGTTACCTTTTTCATCCTGTAATTGAAGAGGAACGAAAGAAAATATAAACAAAAACTCATCAGTGTCAGAACTGAATGTAAACTTTTGCTTATATGTGCTATGGCCAGAGCTTCCATCGCAACCCCACTTGCTGATTAAAGTATACGTCAAGTTTGTGGGTAATAAACTAACAAAAACTTCTTGATTTGCTAAAACTAAACGCTCAACAGTTTTATCTGATACGGACTGGACTTTAATTTCCGCACGTGTTTCACCCACATCAATTTCATTTGGATAGCTTTCTGCCTTAGCTTTTCTTAGACTATAAAATGATGGATAAACCTTATGGCCTGCCTTGATGCTCCACTTCCAAGTCGTTTTGTACCCATGAGTTATCGACTTGCTATCTACGTAGTATGCTAAAGCTTCTACATTGCTCAATTATCTTGCATCTGGCTCACATGTCATCTTTTTGCCGGATATTTGAGTGGTTTCCTGTGATTTTTTTATAATGTTAGCAACATTTCTGTTGCCGGACATACGCGTTGATTCTTCTGCCGCATAAAGTAACTCACCAGGACTTCTAGATTGCAAGAGGTCATCCACTCGACGCCGTTTGGTTTTTTCACTGCAACTAACAAAGTCCTTCTTTCGTCTTCCGGGGCCGGGGTTACCTGAAGAAGTGGTTGGTTGGTCTGATGGCAACTTTGAATCCACCGTTATTGTAAATGTGAAGTCTAGACTCGAAAGCCACTCAGAGTTTTTATTCAAAAACCGCCCCTTATGTCTTCCAGAAGTGTTCCACTTATGATCCAGCTTCGACGAATATGCCGATATTTGTAAGCTTAAACTTTTTATCGAATACTCGGCTGCTTCGCTTAAAGCGTACTTAAGTAAAACAAAACTCAATAATTCTTTATATCTGGTTTCCTTCTAATGTTGAACCCAAATGTCAAAAAACTCCGTTCTTGATACGGTTATAACTAAACTGCTTTGTGTTGTTGGTTTTCCAACAGGGTGAATAGCTGATGATTGTTTTGCTGCCATCTTAAGTGTCGTTGATCGTTCTGATTTGTTATCAGTTGCGCAGTATTTATATTACATTCAGGTATTGGCGTAGATGCTACCAAATGAGGTTTTTTTTTTGTAGCGTTCCTGTGTGGTTATACCTGCATTAGGATTGTTTTGTATGTACCTGTTTTTATGCCTTGGTGACTGGTGCGGTAGGTTGTGGCAAGTTGAAGTCAGTGATCTTCGCTTTTTGCTTTTGGTGTGCTCTGGTTGACTCTGCGCGTTTATTTTTGTGTGTTTTACGGCTACGTGTTTGTTCCCTGTACCTGGGAATTGGTTTTGCCGTTTGTAGATCAGCTTTAAAGGTTCAAATATCTCGTCGGAGCTGGTACGTACATACATCCTATTTTATATGTGGAGATAACAAAATATACAAAAAAAAAATTAAAAATAGATGTGCAAAGAATTCGCAATGGTTTTTTCTTTCCACTATTAGATACTACTTCCGACTATAACATATGTAAAATTTAGCCCGGATGTCCGCCGATGTATGTAACTTTTTTGTCCCTAAATTTAAAAATATAGAGAAAAAATACCTTTTCTTATTAATAACGGAATGTTAAATATATTGAAAATACTCTAATTGCGAAATAATTACTATTAAAAAAATTTACTTACCTTCGGGCTTAGAATGCATAAAAAAAATTATATAAAAGTGTTCACTTAAAAGAAATATGAAGCTTAATATTCAGCAAGAATTTTGCAAATTAATCAATGCATTTTACGGTCACTCCTGCCTTCTTACTTCAATTACTCAATATATATGAGCAAAAATATCAAAAAAAAAAAGCAGAAATCCCGTTATTTTGTTTATTTTCTTTCATTTCTCATTACACTTTTCTTGGAATAAGAACTTTGTTTTTGTCCAGCTAGCTTGTTCTACACGAAACCACTGTGCGGGGGTGCGATCCATAGTATTTTTGCGCAGAAAACCTTTCTGTACTGGTGGCCTTCGGCCGCGCTTATAAACAATTACCCTGGGTGGGTTCAACACCGGTTTGGAGACCAAAACTATATCCGCGCAAAACACTTATGTTCACAATTTTTTTTGTGGGTACAACAACATTACAACAACCACATGAAAATCCCCAACTTCAACTGCAAATATCTCAGGACAGAGATTAAATTTTTCTTTTCCGCCCTCGGATTACTTTTGTCGAGGTCAATACTCGTCCTTTGACACCTCTCTCGATATTCTTGGTAGCGTATTAGCAGTCGACCCCTCAACTAGACTTTTACCGTTTCATTTAAGCATAACAAAGGTAAATATATCAAAGTTTTACTGTAATGAAGAAATATTCCAATCGATCCATTCGTTTGGAATTTATGGCAGTATAAACAAAAGTTTTATGATTTTTTACTACATTTTGACAAATTCTGCTTCATGGCAGTACCCATAGAAAAAAAATGTTGTTTTTATACTTTTTCAAGCAATTTTAAAAGTTTTGTTTACGAAGAATATTGATCACTTCTAATCATTTCGTACGGGCTATTTATTTTTGCTTAAAAAATCACATTTTGTTCTTCCACATTAATTCACATGATCACAGCTTACACAAATTACGTACAAATTTTAAAATAAAAATTCACTAAAATCTTTGATTTAATCGTCTATTCATTTATTACATTCGTAAATTTAATGTGTTTGAGACGTATTCACAAAACATACTGGCTGATATTATAACTATTTCGACTGTGCCAAAGATATCTTTGTATTTCTAAGTACGTAAGGTTTATGTGCTCGACTAGACCTAAAAATTGCGGTATTTCTCGCCAAGAGTGTATTTTCACTGTCAAACAACGAAATTGATGTTACATAATTATACACTTAAACGCAGTTTTCTCAAAAAGAGCTCGTTGAACTGTCGTAAAATAGTATTGCTGAGTTTATTTAACTTACAAAACAGGAATCCGAAAAAAATCTAAGGTGGCCTGACTTCGAATTAAAACATAGTTCAGGCACCCTGTGTATGTACATATTGTGGCGAATATTGACATCACTATGCTAGTAAATAATCACGCCACAACAAAAACATGAAGCAAGCCACTCGTATATACATGAAAACAACAATCATCATATACACACATTCATAAAAGGCAATGAAGAGATAGCTCGCACACAGATATAGTCATCAGCCGAAGTTGTTACTCACACATACACACGCATATATGTAGCTCAATTACCAAGCAGAAGATACCGCAGTTCTAGAAGGCGAAACGTCTAGACTTTAGTAGAAATGTGCGAAAGAAGCAACGGAGAGTATAAAAGTAGCGCAAGCTGAATAATCAGTAATCCGTTTTATTAAAACTCGCTATCAGTTGCGAAGTGAAGTTTAATTGTGATGTGTAATTGCTCTACCCCCAAGGTAGTCTAATAAAGACCATTTTTTATACCACAATATTGGAATGATTTATTAAACAGTTTGGCGATTCGAATGTTAGCAGAAGGTTGCAAATAAGCGGAATTTCCCAAAATTCGTTAAAATTGGTGTCAGAAGAGGAACTGTTGAAAAAATTCCGTAGATTGCGAATACAACTTGGACATGGCATGAGTTAAGTTAATTAAAGATACAGCAACTGAAAAAGGAGTTGGATAACCGTGGATTGAATACAACCGGCAATAGGATCGAACTTCAAGCACGGCTACGAGAGGTAATGGAGTCGGATGGAATCGACGATTATGAACACACTTTTCATCCTGATGTGGAAGAGTCGGCGGCTAAAATGCAGAAGATATAGACTCCGAATCCATTGGTAAGTGTAGACACTAACGCGATACTAGCAGTGCTTAAGCAAATGTCGTCACAAAAATCAACCGATATGTCATCTCAACTGGAGGAACAGAAAACATACATGAAATCACAAATGGCATCCCAATTGGATGAACAGAAAACACACAACGCATTTCAACTGGAATCGCAGGAGACTCGTATAACAACGAAGATGGAAACACAACTGAAAGAACAAGAGACACGCATAACAGTAAAACTCGAAGCACAAAAGGCGCGTATATCATCAAAACTCGACTCGCGGATAGACGAGAAAATAATGCACTTTGAGGAAAAAATCGAGGCCGAGGTGGATGCTTTGAGAGGACGTATCCAGGAGCTGCAACTTAATCGCTCGGCTGCTTCAGCGAGCAACACGAAGGTAAAAACTCCGTCTTTTGAAAGTTTTGTTCCTTTCCAGGTCTTTAAGCTACAGTTTGAGAAGGCGTCAGCGGTGAACAACTGGAATGCGGAAGATAAAGTTGCTGCACTGTTCGTCGCATTAAAAGAACCTGCTGCTGAGATCTTACAGACTATTCCAGAGCACGAACGGAACACTTATGAAGCATTGATGGGCGCACTGGAGAGGCGATACGGAACCGAGCATAGGAGACAGATATACCAAATGGAGTTACTGAACCGCTTCCAGAGGCCTGGTGAAACATTGCAAGAGTTTGCGTCATATGTTGAAAGGCTGGCACATTTATCGAATGCGGACGCACCCGTCGAATACACCGAAAGGGTAAACATCCAGAGCTTTATTAATGGAATACGGGATATCGAAACGAAGCGAGCGATATACACCAACCCAAAACCTACATTCACAGAAACGGTATCACATGCTCTGATTCAGGAATCAGCATCGCTTCTGTGTAAGCAGCTTTCAAAGCACGCCGTTTGGAGGTAGAAAGGCCAGACTGGGTGAACACAATATTGGAGGCACTGAAAGGATCTCAAACGCGGAGTGAAGAAGTTATCAAATGCTTCAAATGCGGGAAGCCAGCTCACATTGGACGTCATTGTGATCTTGATCCTAATGGTTTCGACAGCATAGGTGGTCTTAAGAACAAGGCTGGAGGAGATGAGAAAGAGCGAGTCAGATGTAAAGATCGGGAGCTAAGTCTAGCTGTGGAATGTCCCATTATCTCTGTATCACAAATCCGAAGAAAATCGAGCAGCCTTGCCGTCAGAGGAAATGTGGATGGCAAGGAGCTGTATAAAGGTTAAAATGATTTATATAGAAATAAAAACAGCGTGAATAACTTGTAGCGCTAATGTTCAGCGCAGAAATTCAATTCCTTCTTTATTGACAAATGTTTTCTCTTTTATAGGAATTTTGCTTGCAATACTATTACAATATTTTCATACAATACTTACACACTAAAAATAACTACATTCTATTTCTATATACTATATATTCTTATTACCTATTCTTATTACGTAACTATGTAATAATATTTGTTCAGTTGCACTGACAAGCCGACGCTGTCGATCAGTCATGCTGGCCAACACGTGAGCTAGTGAGTGTGACGCTTATGGGTTAAGCAACTGTAAATGGATATGGCTCCCCGCTGAGTTCAATGTAAATTATCTATGCCGCTATGACTGTGTCGCTATGAGTAAGTTGTGTGTGGTCGGAAGTGACATACATTTGCTTATGCATTCCAAGCTAGCCTTATTTTGGCATGTACATAAAAGCAAATATCTTGTAGTGTGGTAATGCCACATCATCCACCTTTAAGAAGAATCGCATACACTTGAGAACAATTGTGTGTGGTTCTTGAAGTGACTTAATGACCCATTTAGAGTTTACAAAATTTTAATTGCTTTTTAGTTTGCTATTGCAATTTATTGTCTTGCGGTAATTTGATATTGAGCCTGAAGAATTTGTTTACTTATTTTTATATCCGTTTACATTTGCTTGCCATGTGTGATTTTTTGTGCTGACATATTTTTTTTTCTATTGTTCTTTTGTTTGTACATTTTTATACTCAGTTGAGCAGAGCTCACAGAGTATATTAACTTTGATTGGATAACGGTTGGTTGTACAGGTATAAAGGAATCGAGATAGATATAGACTTCCTTCCCATCAAAATCATCAGTATCGAAAAAAAATTTGATTGAGTCATGTCCGTCCGTCCGTCCGTCCGTCCGTCTGTCCGTTAACACGATAACTTGAGTAAATTTTGAGGTATCTTGATGAAATTTGGTATGTAGATTCCTGGGCACTCATCCCAGATCGCCATTTAAAATGAACGATTAGTAAGATTTTTGACAATGGGCGTGGCACCGCCCACTTTTACAAGAAAGTAATTTAAAAGTTTTGCAAGCTGTAATTTGGCAGTCGTTGAAGATATCATGATGAAATTTGGCAGGAACGTTACTACTATTACTCTATATGTGCTAAATAAAAATTAGCAAAATTGAAAGAAGAACACGCCCACTTTTTAAAAAAAAATTTTTTTTAATTCAAATTTTAACAAAAAATTTAATATCTTTACTGTATATAAGTAAATTAAGTCAAAATTCAACTCCAGTAATGATATGATGCAACAAAATACAAAAATAAAAGAAAATTTGAAAATGGGCGTGGCTCCGCCCATTTTCATTTAGTTTGTCTAGAATACTTTTAATGCCATAAGTCGAACAAAAATTTACAAATCCTTCTCAAATTTGGTAGTGGCATAGAAAATGTGATGTGAAAATGGGCGAAATCGGTGGAAGCCACGCCCAGTTTTTAAACACAGTCCACCGTTTGTCCTTACGCTCGGCCGTTAACACAATAACTTGAGCAAAAACCGATATATCTTTACTAAACTTAGCCCACGTACTTATCTGAACTCACTTTATCTTGGTATAAAAAATGGCCGAAATCCGACCATAACCACGCCCACTTTATCGATATCGAAAATTACGAAAAATGAAAAAAATGCCATAATTCTATACCAAATACGAAAAAAGGGATGAAACATGGTAACTGGATTGGTTTATTGACGCAAAATATAACTTTGGAAAAAACTTTGTAAAATGGGT
Organism: Eurosta solidaginis; assembly: GCF_040869045.1. Classification (NCBI taxonomy): domain Eukaryota; kingdom Metazoa; phylum Arthropoda; class Insecta; order Diptera; family Tephritidae; genus Eurosta; species Eurosta solidaginis. The sequence continues at coordinate 5,396,504 of NC_090324.1, forward strand.
GTGACACCTACCATATTAAGTAGAAGAAAATGAAAAAGTTCTACAAGGCGAAATCAACAGCCCTTGGAATCTTGGCGGGTATACTGTTAGTGGTATTGCATATATAAATAAATTAGCAGTACCCGACAGATGAGTTTCTGGATCACCTGGTCCACATTTTGGTCGATATCGCGAGAACGCCTTCACATATACATACATCTAAGGGCCACTCGCTTTTAAAACCCTCATTAATACCTTTAATTTGATATCCATATCGTACAAACACATTCTAGAGTCACCCCTGGCCCACCCTAATGGCGATATCTCGAAAAGGCGTCCACCTATAGACCTAATGCCCACTCCCTCTTAAAATGCTCAGTAACACCTTTCGTTTGATACCCATATCGTACAAACATTCTAGAGTCACCCCTGGCCCACCCTAATGGCGATATCTCGAAAAGGCGTCCACCTATAGACCTTATGTCCACTCCCTCTTAAAATGCTCAGTAACACCTTTCGTTTGATACCCATATCGTACAAACATTCTAGAGTCACCCTGGCCCACCCTAATGGCGATATCCCGAAAAGGCGTCCGCATATACCTAATGCCCACTCCCTCTTAAAATGCTCAGTAACACCTTTCGTTTGATACCCATATCGTATAAACATTCTAGAGTCACCCCTGGCCCACCCTAATGGCGATATCTCGAAAAGGCGTCCACCTATAGACCTAATGGCCACTCCCTCTTAAAATGCTCAGTAACACTTTTCGTTTGATACCCATATCGTACAAACATTCTAGAGTCACCCCTGGCCCACCCTAATGGCGATATCTCGAAAAGGCGTCCACCTATAGAACTAATGCCCACTCCCTCTTAAAATGATCAGTAACACCTTTCATTTGATTCCCATATCGTACAAACATTCTAGGGTCACCCCTGGCCCACCCTAATGGCGATATCTCGAAAAGGCGTCCACCTATAGACCTAATGTCCACTCCCTCTTAAAATGCTCAGTAACACCTTTGGTTTGATACCCATATCGTACAAACATTCTAGAGTCACCCCTGGCCCACCCTAATGGCGATATCCCTAAAAGGCGTCCACCTATAGAACTAAGGATTACTCCCTTTTAAAATACTCATTACCACTTTTTATTTGATACCCATATCGTACAAACACATTATAGAGTCACCCTGGCCCACCCTAATGGCGATATCTCGAAAAGGCGTCCACCTATAGACCTAATGCCCACTCCTCTTAAAATGCTCAGTAACACCTTTCGTTTGGTACCCATATCGTACAAACATTCTAGAGTCACCCTTGGTCCACCTTTATGGCGATATCTAGAAAAGGCGTCCACCTATAGAACTAGGGATTACTCCCTTTTAAAATACTCATTACCACCTTTCATTTGATACCCATATCGTACAAACACATTCTAGAGACACCCCTGGCCCACCCTAATGGCGATATCTCGAAAAGGCGTCCACCTATAGACCTAATGCCCACTCCCTCTTAAAATGCTCAGTAACACCTTTCGTTTGATACCCATATCGTACAAACATTCTAGAGTCACCCCTGGCCCACCCTAATGGCGATATCTCGAAAAGGCGTCCACCTATAGACCTAATGCCAACTCCCTCTTAAAATGCTCAGTAACACCTTTCGTTTGATACCCAAATCGTACAAACACATTCTAGAGTCACCCCTGGCCCACCCTAATGACGATATCTCGAAAAGGCATCCACCTATAGACCTCATGCCCACTCCCTCTTAAAATGCTGAGTAACACCTTTCGTTTGATACCCATATCGTACAAACATTCTAGTCACCCTTGGTCCACCTTTATGGCGATATCTCGAAAAGGCGTCCACCTTTAGAACTAAGGATTACTCCCTTTTAAAATACACATTACCATCTTTCATTTGATACCCATATCATACAAACACATTCTAGAGTCACCCCTGGCCCAACCTAATGGCGACATTTCGAAAAGGCGTCCACCTATAGACCTAATGGCCACTCCCTCTTAAAATGCTTAGTAACACTTTTCGTTTGATACCCATATCGTACAAACATTCTAGAGTCACCCCTGGCCCACCCTAATGGCGATATCTCGAAAAGGCGTCCACCTATAGAACTAATGCCCACTCCCTCTTAAAATGCTCAGTAACACCTTTCATTTGATTCCCATATCGTACAAACACATTCTAGAGACACCCCTGGTCCACCTTTATGGCGATATCTCGAAACGTCGTACACCTATTGAACTAAGGATCACTCCTTTTCAAAATACTCATTAACAGCTTTCATTTGATACCCATATCACACAAACATATTCTAGAGTCACCCCTGGTCCACCTTTATGGCGATTTCTCGAAAAGGCGTTCACCTATAGAACTAAAGCCCATTCCCTTTTAAAATACTCATTACCACCTTTCATTTGATACCCATATCGTACAAACACATTCTAGAGTCACCCCTGGTCCACCTTAATGGCGATATCTCGAAAAGGCGTCCACCGATAGATCTAAGGCCCACTCCCTCTTAAAATGCTCAGTAACACCTTTCATTTGATACCCATATCGTACAAACAAATTCTAGAGTCAGCCCTGGTCCACCTTTATGGCGATATCCCTAAATGGCGTCCATCCATAGAACTATGGCCTACTCTCTCTTAAAATACTCTTTAATACCTTCCATTTGATACACATGTCATACAACCACATTCCAGGGTTACCCTAGGTTCATTTTCGTACATGGTGATTTTCCTTATTTTGTCTCCATAGCTCTCAACTGAGTATGTAATGTTCGGTTACACCCGAACTTAGCCTTCCTTACTTGTTTTATACTCAGTTGAGCAGAGCTCACAGAGTATATTAACTTTGATTGGATAACGGTTGGTTGTACAGGTATAAAGGAATCGAGATAGATATAGACTTCCATATATCAAAATCATCAGTATCGAAAAAAAATTTGATTGAGCCATGTCCGTCCGTCCGTCCGTCTGTCCGTTAACACGATAACTTGAGTAAATTTTGAGGTATCTTGATGAAATTTGGTACGTAGATTCCTGGGCACTCATCTCAGATCGCTATTTAAAATGAACGATATCGGACTATAACCACGCCCACTTTTTCGATATCGAAAATTTCGAAAAACCGAAAAAATGCCATAATTCATTGCCAAAGGCGGTTAAAGCGATGAAACTTGGTAGATGGGTTGACGTTATGACGCAGAATATAAAATTAGTAAGATTTTGGACAATGGGCGGGGCACCGCCCACTTTTACAAGAAGGTAATTTAAAAGTTTTGCAAGCTGTAATTTGGCAGTCGTTGAAGATATCATGATGAAATTTGGCAGGAACGTTACTACTATTACTATGTATGTGCTAAATAAAAATTAGCAAAATTGGATGTAGAACACGCCCACTTTTTAAAAAAAAATTTTTTTAAATTCAAATTTTAACAAAAAATTTAATATCTTTACTGTATATAGGTAAGTTAAGTCAAAATTCAACTCCAGTAATGATATGATGCAACAAAATACAAAAATAAAAAAAATTTCAAAATGGGTGTGGCTCCGCCCATTTTCATTTAGTTTGTCTAGAATACTTTTAATGTCATAAGTCGAACAAAAATTTACCAATCCTTCTCAAATTTGGTAGGGGTATAGATTCTATGACGGTAACTGTTCTCTGTGAAAATGGGCGAAATCGGTGGAAGCCACGCCCAGTTTTTATACACAGTCCACCGTCTGTCCTTCCGCTCGGCCGTTAACACAATAACTTGAGCAAAAACCGATATATCTTTACTAAACTTAGCCCACGTACTTATCTGAACTCACTTTATCTTGGTATATAAAATGGCCGAAATCCGACCATAACCACGCCACTTTATCGATATCGAAAATTACGAAAAATGAAAAAATTGCCATAATTCTATACCAAATACGAAAAAAGGGATGAAACATGGTAACTGGATTGGTTTATTGACGCAAAATATAACTTTGGAAAAAACTTTGTAAAATGGGTGTGACACCTACCATATTAAGTAGAAGAAAATGAAAAAGTTCTACAAGGCGAAATCCAACAGCCCTTGGAATCTTGGCAGAAATACTGTTAGTTGTATTGCATATATAAATAAATTAGCAGTACCCGACAGATGAGTTTCTGGATCACCTGGTCCACATTTTGGTCGATATCGCGAGAACGCCTTCACATCTAAGGGCAACTCGCTTTTAAAACCCTCATTAATACCTTTAATTTTATATCCATATCGTACAAACACATTCTAGAGTCACCCCTGGCCCACCCTAATGGCGATATCTCGAAAAGGCGTCCACCTATAGACCTAATGCCCACTCCCTCTTAAAATGCTCAGTAACACCTTTCGTTTGATACCCATATCGTACAAACATTCTAGAGTCACCCCTGACCCAACCTAATGGCGATATCTCGAAAAGGCGTCCACCTATAGACCTAATGTCCACTCCCTCTTAAAATGCTCAGTAACACCTTTCGTTTGATACCCATATCGTACAAACATTCTAGAGTCACCCCTGGCCCACCCTAATGGCGATATCTCGAAAAGGCGTCCACCTATAGACCTATTGCCCACTCCCTCTTAAAATGCTCAGTAACACCTTTCGTTTGATACTCATATCGTACAAACATTCTAGAGTCACCCTTGGTCCACCTTTATGGCGATATCTCGAAAAGGCGTCCATCTATTGAACTAAGGATTACTCCCTTTTAAAATACTCATTACCACCTTTCATTTGATACCCATATCGTACAAACACATTCTAGAGTCACCCTGGCCCACCCTAATGGCGATAACTCGAAAAGGCGTCCACCTATAGACCTAATGCCCACTCCCTCTTAAAATGCTCAGTAACACCTTTCGTTTGATACCCATATCGTACAAACATTCTAGAGTCACCCTTGGTCCACCTTTATGGCGATATCTCGAAAAGGCGTCCACCTATAGAACTAAGGATTACTACCTTTTAAAATACTCATTACCACCTTTCATTTGATACCCATATCGTACAAACACATTCTAGAGTCACCCCTGGCCCACCCTAATGGCGATATCTCGAAAAGGCGTCCACCTATAGACCTAATGCCCACTCCCTCTTAAAATGCTCAGTAACACCTTTCGTTTGATACCCATATCGTACAAACATTCTAGAGTCACCCCTGGCCCACCCTAATGGCGATATCTCGAAAAGGCGTCCACCTATAGACCTAATGCCCACTCCCTCTTAAAATGCTCAGTAACACCTTTCGTTTGATACCCATATCGTACAAACACATTCTAGAGTCACCCCTGGCCACCCTAATGACGATATCTCGAAAAGGCGTCCACCTATAGACCTCACCCCCCACTCCGTCTTAAAATGCTCAGTAACACCTTTCGTTTGATACCCATATCGTACAAATATTCTAGAGTCACCCTTGGTCCACCGTTATGGCGATATCTCGAAAAGGCGTCCACCTATAGAACTAAGGATTACTCCCTTTTAAAATACTCATTACCATCTTTCATTTGATACCCATATCATACAAACACATTCTAGAGTCACCCCTGGGGATTCAAGGGGTTGTGTAACGCAATATATAGCTTCTCCAACCCAATTGTCAACCTCACCTTCGAGCGGCGAATCCCGTTTCACTAACAGACGAGGCTCTGGCGACCCCAAGCTCCTCATGGAACTTGGGGGTGGGGAGGGAGGGATGGCCTGAAGGTTCAATGTGGCCATATAAATCGTTCCCGAGATGGTCGGGCCAGCACCTTAATGGTGCTGTGTTACCGGAGCGTATCGGATCTATATCCGACGAAGGACCATCACATCGATAACACTCCCCAAAGCCTTCGGGGAGTAACCTAATCGCTACAACAACAACAACAACAGAGTCACCCCTGGCCCACCCTAATGGCGACATTTCGAAAAGGCGTCCACCTATAGACCTAATGCCCGCTCCCTCTTAAAATGCTCAGTAACACTTTTCGTTTGATACCCATATTGTACAAACATTCTAGAGTCACCCCTGGCCCACCCTAATGGCGATATCTCGAAAAGGCGTCCACCTATAGACCTAATGCCCACTCCCTCTTAAAATGCTCAGTAACACCTTTCATTTGATTCCGATATCGTACAAACACATTCTAGAGACACCCCTGGTCCACCTTTATGGCGATATCTCGAAACGGCGTCCACCTATGGAACTAAGGACCTTTTCAAAATACTCATTAACAGCTTGCATTTGATACCCATATCGTACAAACATATTCTAGAGCCACCCCTGGTCCACCTTTATAGCGATTTCTCGAAAAGGCGTTCACCTATAGAACTAAAGCCCATTCCCTTTTGAAATACTCATTACCACCTTTCATTTGATACCCATATCGTACAAACACATTCTAGAGTCACCCCTGGTACACCTTAATGGCGATATCTCGAAAAGGCGTCCACCGATAGACCTAAGGCCTACTCCCTCTTAAAATGCTCAGTAACACCTTTCATTTGATACCCATATCGTACAAACAAATTCTAGAGTCAGCCCTGGTCCACCTTTATGGCGATATCCCTAAATGGCGTCCATCCATAGAACTATGGCCTACTCTCTCTTAAAATACTCTTTAATACCTTCCATTTGATACACATGTCATACAACCACATTCCAGGGTTACCCAGGTTCATTTTCCTACATGGTGATGTAGTATGATGGAGTATGTAATGTTCGGTTACACCCGAACTTAGCCTTCCTTGAAGTATAATATATATACATATATGTACATTTGTATGGTTATGTGCTTGTGATTATGAATAATGTTTTGCATCAAGTGTTATTGACATTTGTTTTTACATGTATTTTGCTTTGGTCTTTAAGAGCGTAGACTCACTTAAAAATCGGCATGTTTTTACAATTTGTTATGAAGTTACCGTAACTTGATGCTATCATGACTTTATATTTATGTATTTTTCTTTTGTTTGTTTATACCTTTATTCATGAGTAAATTGGAATGCTATGGTCGAAACTGGTTTTTGGTTAATTGTGTGAGTTAATAGCAGAGTTTTTCGTATTGGTATTTTCCTATTACCATTTTCTAGTCTATTGGGAATTTGAAGTAAAAATTTATATATATTTTTTTTTACTACTATTCAACTCTATTTAGAGTAAATATATTTTCCTATTACTATTTCCTATTCTACCTGTGGCTAAATAAAAATATTTTTCCTAAAGTTACGGCCTCTCTAAAAGCGAGGTTTCCTAACTGAAGCTTTCTATATTTATATCTATTTCTTTAATTATTTCTATTAAATAACATCTTTTCGTTGTTATTTCATTTCGTTAGGGTTACATTAAACTTAGTAAAAAAATCTATAGCTAATTATACGGAAATTTATAATATGAAATATGTAACTAATTATGTAGAAATTTAGGAGCTGTGATTGACGGAAGAGCAAAGTAGTTTATATTAGTGTTAGTAGTTTTGCTAGGTAGCGGAAGGAAGGTACAGTGGATACAAAAATTATTCTATCTTTTAATTTATTTATCTTATTTTTCCAGCAGTGTCTCTTTGATCTCATTTGTCATGCGATTTCTGCGGAGGCCACCACGACAGAATCGTCATGACTTTTATGAAGAATTATCTTTATTTTTCGGGGACTGTCACACGCACAACCTCTTTGGTTAGTGCAAATAATTGATCTTTTAGAACGTGGGTACCAACTTTTATTATTTTAAATTTGCCTATCCGAGTAAATATTCAATTATTTTTCACCAATTTGTCCCACAGGACAACTATGTTTTCCTTATAAATTTCAAGTTCTGGATTACCGGCAATTCTTGTTTGCCTGGTCGAATATTGTCCTAAGTGAATAACTTCCTCAAAAATCTGGTTGCTTGACAATTTTTCTACGCTACAATTTTTCTATCCTATGATGAAAACGAGCGCGTCATGTCTTATTGCTGCAAATTTATATAGCGCTTCACATATATTTTTATATGTTCTCTTGGTGACTTTTTCATCATTTTTTTATGGGCTGGTTTTACTTACTTCCAATGTCCTAGAATTTCCTATTGCTTCATGACCATCTTTGTCGGGAGCATTCAGAGGAATTATGCAAATTCTTTATTTGCTATTGAATTTAAGCAGGGCTCTTGAAGCTGCCTTTGCTGTCGATTGCTACATTTTGAAATTTACTTGAAGTATTTATTGCTTTTCCTCAGCTTTGAGTTTGAAATTTAAATAAAAAGCTTAAATTATAGAAAAGACTAAATTTCTTAGATACGAGCTTGAACGGGGTTTGGTTGTCTATACTTAACTTTCATATAGTTTTTGAGTATCGTAGCTATTGCAATGGTCAATAGCACGATAACGCAGATTAAAACTGCTAGCCATATATCTGGTATTTTTTGAATATCTTTCGTATCTACCTCTGCAGGTGGTTCATATTTTACGACTCTATTTTCCGTTGACTCCGAGTTTTCCTTTCCTAACTCGTATCCGGCTATCGCTATCATGATGCCTTGTGTTATTTTTGCCCACCAAAATATTTTAAAACTTCTCTAACTTTAATAAAATGTTAAATATTTTATTTTATTTATAACTTTTTTATTTTTATTGTAAAACTTCTTATCCTAAAATATTTCTTAAAATTTTTTTAGTTAGGTTCATATTTTTAACATTTAAAAAAAAAATTTTATGATTTAAAAGCTTTGTATATTTTTTTTTCTTTTAATTAATATTACAAAATTATCTAAAACTTTATTCCTCGGCTATCTTGTTTCATTTTTATTTATTCATAAATAAAATTTTTCAAAGGTATTATAATTTTAGTATCGATCCCTATCGGGGAAAGTCATCCTTATCATCCTAGCTATTTCTTCTTCTTTGGTCGTAGGGTTTACCACATCTTCTAGGGTTGGTTCCCTAGTAATTCCTATAATCGTCCAAAGCTTTTTTAGTGCATTTAGTTCTTTCTCTAGGTACCTAGTTATACTCAGTTGAGCAGAGCTCACAGAGTATATTAACTTTGATTGGATAACGGTTGGGTGTACAGGTATAAAGGAATCGAGATAGATATAGACTTCCATATATCAAAATCATCAGTATCGAAAAAAATTCGATTGAGCCATGTCCGTCCGTCCGTCCGTCTATCCTTTAACACGATAACTTGAGTAAATTTTGAGGTATCTTGATGAAATTTGGTGTGTAGGTTCCTGGGCACTCATCTCAGATCGCTATTTAAAATGAACGATATCGGACAATAACCACGCCCACTTTTTCGATATCGAAAATTTCGAAAAATCGAAAAAGTGCGATAATTCATTACCAAATGTGGATTAAGCGATGAAACTTGGTAAGTGAGTTGAACTTATCACGCGGAATAGAAAACTAGTAAAATTTTGGACAAGGGGCGTGGCACCGCCCACTTTTAAAAGAAGGTAATTTAGAAGTTTTGCAAGCTGTAATTTGGCAGTCGTTGAAGATATCATGATGAAATTTGGCAGGAACGTTACTCTTATTTCTATATGTCTGCTTAATAAAAATTAGCAAAATCGGAGAACGACCACGCCCACTTAAAAAAATTTTTTTTTTTTAATTCAAATTTTAAAAGAAAAGTGAATATCTTTACAGTATATAAGTAAATTATGTCAACATTCAACTCCAGTAATGATATGGTGCAACAAAATACAAAAATAAAAGAAAATTTCAAAATGGGCGTGGCTCCGCCCTTTTTCATTTAATTTGTCTAGGATACTTTTAATGCCATAAGTCGAACAAAAATCTACCAATCCTTGTGAAATTTGGTAGAGGCTTAGATTCTAGGACGATAACTGTTCTCTGTGAAAAAGGGCGAAATCGGTTGAAGCCACGCCCAGTTTGTATACACTGTCGACCGTTTGTCCTTCCGCTCGGCCGTTAACACGATAACTTGAGCAAAAATCGATACATCTTTACTAAACTCAGTTCACGTACTTATCTGAACTCACTTTGTATTGGTGTAAAAAATGGCCGAAATCCGAGTATGACCACGCCCACTTTTTCGATATCGAAAATTACGAAAAATGAAAAAAAATGCCATAATTATATACCAAATTCGAAAAAAGGGATGAAACATGGTAATTGTATTGGTCTATTGACGCAAAATATAACTTTAGAAAAAAACTTTGTAAAATGGGTGTGACACCTGCCATATTAAGTAGAAGAAAATGAAAAAGTTTTGCAGGGCGAAATCAAAAGCCCTTGGAATCTTGGAAGGAATACTGTTCGTGGTATTACATATATAAATAAATTAGCGGTGCCCGACAGATGATGTTCTGGATCACCCTGGTCCACATTTTGGTCGATATCTCGAAAACGTCTTCACATATACAACCAAGGGCCACTCCCTTTTAAAACCCTCATTAATACCTTTAATTTGATACCCATACCGTACAAACACATTCTAGAGTCACCCCTGGTCCACGTTTATGGCGATATCTCGAAAAGACGTTCACATATAGAACTAAGGCCCACTCCTTTTTAAAATACTCATTAACACCTTTCATTTGATACCCATATCGTACAAACAAATTCTAGAGTCACCCCTGGTCCACGTTTATGGCGATATCTCGAAAAGGCATCCACCTATAGAACTAAGGTCCACTCCCTTTTAAAATACTCATTAACACCTTTCATTTGATACCCATATAGTACAAACAAATTCTAGAGTCATCCCTGGTCCACCTTTATGGCGATATCTCGAAAAGGCGTCCACCTATAGAACTAAGGCACACGCCCTTTTAAAATACTCATTAACACCTTTCATTTGATACCCATATAGTACAAACAAATTCTAGAGTTACCCCTGGTCTACCATTACGGCGATATCTCGAAAAGGCGTCCACCTATAGAACTAAGGCCCACGCCCTTTTAAAATACTCATTAACACCTTTCATTTGATACCCATGTTGTACAAACGCATTCTAGAGTCACCCCTGGTCCACTTTTATAACGATATTCCGAAAAGGCGTCCACCTACAGAACTAAGGCCTACTCCCTTTCAAAATACTCATTAACACCTTTCATTTGATACCCATATAGTACAAACAAATTCTAGAGTCACCCCTGGTCCACCTTTATGGCGATATCTCGAAAAGACGTCCACATATAGAACTAAGGCCCACGCTCTCTTAAAATACTCATTAACACCTTTCATTTGATACTCATATCATACAAACAAATTCTAGAGTTACCCCTGGTCCATCTTTATGGCAATATCTCGAAACGGCGTCCATCTATAGAACTTAGGCCCACGTCCTTTTAAAATACTCATTAATACCTTTCATTTGATACCCATATCGTACAAAATAAATTCTAGAGTCACCCCTGGTCCACCTTTATGGCGATATCTCGAAAAGGCGTCCACCTATAGAACTTAGGCCTACTCCCTTTTAAAATTATCATTAACACATTTCATTTGATACCCATATCGTACAAACAAATTCTAGAGTCAGGCCTGGTCCACCTTTATGGCGATATCCCTAAATGGCGTCCATCTATAGAACGATGGCCCACTTCCTCTTAAAATACTCTTTAATACCTTCCATTTGATACACATGTCATACAAACACATTCCAGGGTTACCCTAGGTTCTTTTTACAACATGGTGATTTTCCCTTACTTTGTCTCCACAGCTCTCAACTGAGTATGTAATGTTCGGTTACACCAGAACTTAGCCTTCCTTACTTGTTTTTAGAGTATTTTCGTCCCACCATTGTAATCGGATTTTCGAGAAGTCCCTTTGTATTTTAATTTATTATTTAAATGGTGAAAAGATGGTAGATTTTAAAAAGTTGCTAAAGTAGGAAGTTTTAATTGGATCTTTCATAAAATATCCTCGCAATTTTTGTATAATATATGTATGTATATGTAGCGAAAGTTGACAGGGTATTTAAGAAGCTTTATGAAAACGCCATAAACATTCCAATTTACGAACTTAAATTATTTAATTAATTCTTTTTTTTTTTTTTCAAACTATTGTTTTTTTTTTGTATTTTAACTGAACAAATTAACTAACTTTTAACATTATAAATTTGAATGCTTCTATTAGCTTTTAATTAACATTCCTGATTTTGCATAAGCAAAAATAAAATTTTTTCTAATGGATCAGCGTCCCTAAGGCCGCTCAATTTATTCTAAAAATTTATATACTTAACATACTTAAAACTGGTTGCCAGAGCCTTGGTCTTCCATATCGCTCTGGTGTGCTTTCAAAATTGTTTGGTGACTCAAATTTTGTGGCAGGATCTTTGAGATCTTCTTCGATATATTTTGCTTCAAATTGTCAGGATTTATACTAATGAAATCCTTTTGGCATTGCTTGATCAGCAACTTTTGCCTTAAATGTTGAACTGGCTGGATCTTCCTCGAGCTAATCCTGCTTTACGACAGGTTCCCCTGACCAGCTAGACCTTTAGCAGTTTTGCTAATTTCTGATCAAGCTGGCAGGATCGCCATGTAAAAAGGTTAAAAGGATTTATATAGAAATAAAAACAGCGTGAATAACTTGTAACGCTAATGTTCAGCGCAGAAATTCAATTCCTTCTTTATTGACAAATGCTTTCTCTTTCATAGGAATTTCGCTTACAATACTATTACAATATTTACATACAATACTTACACACTAAAAATAACTACATTCTATTTCTATATACCTAGTCAGTAGAATATTCTTATTACTTAACTATGTAATAATATCACTGGTCGACGGCCAAAATTTACCAGATACGCCGTTATGAAATTCGTATGTAAAACCACCCCCTGATTTCGAGAATCGAGTTCATTTTTGATTCTATGGTACCGTTTTTGAGATATTTGCAATTTACCGTTATTCGAAAAAACCAAAAAGATGGCTCCCTTTAATTACGTATATCTCACGAACGGGTCAAGAAAAATAGTTTACAGAATCGGAAAGACGATACAATTTTCTATAAATGCATCATACATTGTTTTTTGCTCAACTAGCTAGTTTTCGAGATATTAGCTTATAATTACAGATTTTTGTTTTTTTTTATGAAAAAATATGAAAAAAATTACTATTTGCGAGGGCAGCATTCCAAAACCACAACTTTTTTTCTAGATATTTTTTCTTCACACAAAGCTCTGTTTAATTAGAAAAAAGATAAGCTATCATCGAAGAAAATCGATGCAAAACTACGTAGGTTATAAGCGATCAAACAAAAATACCCAGGTTGCGCAATTTCAACGTATACCTCAAAACGTATGTATGGTATAAAGAAGAGTGAAATATCTAGCTATGCTCTGTTTCTATTTAGTTAAAAGTTCAATTTATGAATGAAATTACCCATATTTTTAACTTTTTTTTAAATTTATTTGTGTTTATACTATATTCTAACAATCTTTATCTTAATTTGATTTTACTATGTAGTCGACATAATTATGTGTTCTTCTTTGACGCTTATTCAGTTTAGGATCGGTTTCTCTTATGAGAAACCAGCAGTAATCACCCATCATTGCGACGTCCCAGAATCTTTGATATCGATTCTCAATTAATTTCATTTGCTGATGAAACCTTTCGCCATGTTCGTCACTTTCGTCGCCAAGATTTGCCGGAAAAAAGCTCAAATGTGAGTGCAGAAAGTGAATTTTTTAAAGACGTATTTACGCCTGGAAAGAAAATATTAGTTAGGTAAACAAGTTATAGAATTTTGGGAAATTAATTTTAATAAGCCTTTAATATTTACCCATTTTCGCATAATTATTGGTTAAGTCGTTCACTATCTGCTCGTAGTTAGGGCTTTTGTGTCTATCGAGAAAAGAAGCAACGACCTTTTCAAAGGATTCCCACCCTGCTGCCTCAACTGATGAGAGTAGTCCTTTGAATTGATTATTGTTGATCAACTTTTTTATTTGTGGTCCAACAAAAATACCTTTCTTTATCTTGGCTTAAAAGATATCTGGAAACATTTTTTTTCAAATAGTCGAATGCTTCTTAGTCCAAAGCCTTAACAAAGTTTTTAATGAGACCGAGCTTGATGTGTAAGGGTGGAGGTATGATTTTCTCTTTCTTGACAAGAGGGGTGTATTTGATGTTATCCACACCAACGGTAAACTCGACTCTTTCCGGCCAATCCTTTCTGACGTTGTGGTCCTTACAAGCTCGGCTATCCTACTTGCAGAGGAAGCAGCAGTGCTTGGTGTAGCCACTTTGTAGACCGCATAGCATTGCAACGACTTTGAGATCAGAACATATTTTCCAATCATGCTGTTCATATTTGATAAATTTGAGTAGTTTTTGCATTTCCTCGTAGGTTTCCTTTGTATTTAGTGCATGTGCGATCGGGATAGAAGGCTTTTTGTTACCAATATGCAATAATACAGCCTTCAAACTCAGTTTATTGCTGTCTATGAACAATCGCCACTCTTTTGAATCATATGTTTGACAAAACTCTTTGAATAAACCAGGAATGTCGTTGCAGTAGCATATACTGTCTTTCTTGGTATAGTGTTTGGAAAATGGTTCGTGACGAGTTCTACAATATATCAACTTAACATCGGATTACACAAATTTAAATTGTTGCATACGAGAATTGTGGATCTCGGCCTTTTACTTGGATAGTTCCAAATCTCTTATCCAATCATTAAGTTGTTCTTGTGACAGAACGTTCCTCTCGTTTCCCATTCGAAATTCAGTACAACTTGATTCCCCGCACTCAGATATTACTGTTGACAATGGAACTGGATCCGCAACTGCCGTTGAATGTAGTACTGGTAATGTCACTGTAGGTACGCTGGCATAGGTTAATCTTCTTGACCTTCCAACGCCAAGTACTTTTGTTTGACAAATATAACACTCTATTGAATGGCAAGTAGGTTCTCTCCATATCATTGGTGTATCAAATTTTATTTGTTGTCCTGATTCCGACTGAATCAATTCTACTCGACACGATGTACGCAAAATGTTCGGTGTCCATGGTTTTCCAGCATTTTTAGGCTCAATGCCAAAATACTTGGAGTATAAAGTTTTGATATGATCTGAAAACACTCGTCGTCGCCTTATGATAGTATATTGGCCACACATGAAACAGAACATATCTGGATCGTTGAGTGTAAATTCTCGCGTCTTTTTACTCATTTTTTTTTTAATAAATCACGGTTTTGAAATTTTACTCATGAACTGAACTGTCTCCGGCGAGCCTTTTATGATGTTATGGAGTTTCAAGGCGCATTAACTCATATTTATACTCGGAACAAGAATATAATTGAAAAAATCAAATCTTACCTAGACAGAAAGGTTCCTTTTTATACGAAGCCGGGAAAGGAAAATACTACCTGCTTTAGACGTAGGCTTTAAACATTTTCTGTGTCTTATAATTTTGAAAATCTACCTGCATACTTACTCATAAGTGACGGAAATGCATGTTTATAACTATATGCCTACAGCAGGTTTCGAACGCAACCACTCTTCCTTTCGATGCAACCACTCTACCTACTATAAAACAATTCGAGTATTAAAAGTACTATTTGATTTATTTAAAGACAAATTATTACCATTGTTATGGTGTTATTCGTTTATCCGGATAATATCCCATTTGCCCTTTAATATATGTATTGTATACATACATTGAAGTTACGCAACCTGGGTATTTTTATACTCAGTTGAGCAGAGCTCACAGAGTATATTAACTTTGATTGGATAACGGTTGGTTGTACAGGTATAAAGGAATCGAGATAGATATAGACTTCCATATATCAAAATCATCAGTATCGAAAAAAAATTCGATTGAGCCATGTCCGTCCGTCCGTCCGTCCGTCTGTCCGTTAACACGATAACTTGAGTAAATTTTAAGGTATCTTGATGAAATTTGGTATGTAGGTTCCTGGGCACTCATCTCAGATCGCTATTTAAAATGAACGATATCGGACAATAACCACGCCCACTTTTTCGATATCGAAAATTTCGAAAAATCGAAAAAGTGCGATAATTCATTACCAAATATGGATTAAGCGATGAAACTTGGTAGGTGAGTTTAAATTATGAAGCAGAATAGAAAACTAGTAAAATTTTGGACAATGGGCGTGGCACCGCCTACTTTTAAAAGAAGGTAATTTAGAAGTTTTGCAAGCTGTAATTTGGCAGTCGTTGAAGATATCATGATGAAATTTGGCAGGAACGTTACTCTTATTACTACATATCTGCTTAATAAAAATTAGCAAAATCGGAGAACGACCACGCCCACTTAAAAAAAATTTTTTTTTTAAATTCAAATTTTAAAAGAAAAGTTAATATCTTTACAGTATATAAGTAAATTATGTCAACATTCAACTCCAGTAATGATATGGTGCAGCAAAATACAAAAATAAAAGAAAATTTCAAAATGGGCGAGGCTCCGCTCTTTTTCATTTAATTTGTCTAGGATACTTTTAATGCCATAAGTCGAACAAAAATTTACCAATCCTTGTGAAATTTAGTAGAGGCTTAGATTCTAGGACGATAACTGTTTTCTGTGAAAAAGGGCGAAATCGGTTGAAGCCACGCCCATTTTTTATACACAGTCGACCGTCTGTCGTTCCGCTCGGCCGTTAACTCGATAATTTGAGCAAAAATCGATATATCTTTACTAAACTCACTTCACGTACTTATCTGAACTCACTTTGTATTGGTGTAAAAAATGGCCGAAATCAGACTATGACCACACCCACTTTTTCGATATCGAAAATTACGAAAAATGAAAAAAATGCCATAATTATTTACCAAATACGAAAAAAGGGATGAAACATGGTAATTGTATTGGCCTATTGGCGCAAGATATAACTTTAGAAAAAAACTTGGTAAAATGGGTGTGACAACTACCATATTAAGTAGAAGAACATGAAAAAGTTTTGCAGGGCGAAATCAAAAGCCCTTGGAATCTTGGAAGGAATACTGTTCGTGGTATTACATATATAAATAAATTAGCGGTACCCGAAAGATGATGTTCTGGATCACCCTGGTCCACATTTTGGTCGATATTTCGAAAACGCCTTCACAAGGGTCACTCCCTTTTAAAACCCTCATTAATACCTTTAATTTGATACCCATATCGTACAAACACATTCTAGAGTCACCCCTGGTCCACGTTTATGGCGATATCTCGAAAAGGCGTCCACATATAGAACCAAGGCCCACACCCTTTTAAAATACTCATTAACACCTTTCATTTGATACCCATATCGTACAAACAAATTCTAGAGTCACCCCTGGTCCACCTTTATGGCGATATTTCGAAAAGGCGTCCATCTATAGAACTAAGGCCCACGCCCTTTTAAAATACTCATTAACACCTTTCATTTGATACCCATATCGTACAAACAAATTATAGAGTCACCCCTAGTCCACCTTTATGGCGATATCTCGAAAAGGCGTCCACCTATAGAACTAAGGCCCACGCCCTTTTAAAATACTCATTAACACCTTTCATTTGATACCCATATTGTACAAACGCATTCTAGAGTCACCCCTGGTCCACTTTTATAACGATATTCCGAAAAGGCGTCCACCTATAGAACTAAGGCCCACTCCCTTTTAAAACTCTTATTAACACCTTTCGTTTGATACCCATATTGCACAAACGCATTCTAGAGTCAACCCTGGTCCACTTTTATAACGATATTCCGAAAAGGCGTCCACCTATAGAACTAAGGCCCACTCTCTTTCAAAATACTCATTAACACATTTCATTTAATACCCATATAGTACAAACAAATTCTAGAGTCACCCCTGGTCCACCTTTATGGCGATATCTCGAAAAGGCGTATACATATAGAACTAAGGCCCACACCCTCTTAAAATACTCATTAACACCTTTCATTTGATACTCATATCGTACAAACAAATTCTAGAGTCACCCCTGGTCCATCTTTATGGCGATATCTCGAAACGGCGTCCATCTATAGAACTTAGGCACACGCCCTTTTAAAATACTCATTAATACCTTTCATTTGATACCCATATCGTACAAAATAAATTCTAGAGTCACCCCTGGTCCACCTTTATGGCGATATCTCGAAAAGGCGTCCACCTATAGAACTTTGTGCCACTCCCTTTTAAAATTACCATTAACACATTTCATTTAATACCCATATCGTACAAACAAATTCTATAGTCAAGCCTGGTCCACCTTTATGGCGATATTTTTATGTGTCTTCAACGCGAGTAGACGTGTTTTCGGTGCGCTGCAGTTATTGTCTATTTAGTTATATATTTTGTCATTGTACTTGCTTTTTTGTCGTTTGTGGGCTTTGCGTACTCAATCACTTGATACAAAGCTATTCTGCTTTTTGTGTATAATTATTTAATTTTTCCTAATTGCAAACAATATAACAAACAACAACAGCCCAGGTTGAATGCAATGAACAACTGCGAAAGGAAATTGTGCTACTAAAAAAGAGTTAAATGAATGCCAAAACAAATCTGTCTCCAGTGACATAATAATTAATGGCCTCACCGTCAGTGATGGTGAAAGCATTAAAGGCACTGTTAACAATATGTGCCAATCATTGAAGGTGCCAGCATTGCCTATTTCCTCTGCGTTTCGTGTGCCTAACAAAAACAACAGCAAAACACCTGCATCTGTCATTGTACGACTGAGCTCTTCTGATGATCGATCTACACTCTTTAAAGCAGTGGCCCGTTTTTGCAAAAGAATAAGCGTCCACTAATGCATCGTGATGTAGGAATAAATTCGGACGGGAAAATACACATACATGAGTGCCAAACCAAAAACAATGTGAGCTAATCCATTTTGAAATGCAGTTGTGAAGAGAGAAAAAGCTCGGTGCTGCTTTCTCAGTTCCTGGATATGTGTATGTTCGTGTACGTCCAAATTGTAAAGCTTTCAAGGTGACTGATATCGAGAGTATTGAGCGTGTTGTTGCTGCAGACACCTGATTATGTATGATTAATATTAAGTGTATCTAATATTATATATTCTCTTTATTTTTTCTCTAATCTTCTTTTTCAAACAATCTACTGTCCTCTTACACTCTCATCCTATCATATGTTTAATTTTTGTCACTACCGTTTTTTTCTCTATTTTTCAATCATGTGTTTAATTGTCTGTATTTCTTTATTTTGTCATTCCTCCATTGTTTTTGCTTTGGTCTCTTGTACACACATGTGTGTTGCTTGCCTGCCTTTGGTTCGTTCTGTTTTGGTTCAGCTTTATGTGTATGGGGTCATTCCATAGATCTCGCCATGGCGCTAATGAAAATGAAAGAATTTTGATTGATATTTTTTGTAAGCAAAATCATGGCTTCAATGCAGTACATTTTAATGCTCGTAGCCTTAGCCATGACAAACTCGATTTTGTTAGGTATGTTTTTGAGGATTCTGCGGTGGATGTGATTTGTGTCTCCGAAACATGGTTCTGCAGTGAGATTCCTGATCTCAACTTTTCGATTAATGGGTACAATCTATTTCGGAATGATCGTATGTACAAAAAAGGAGGGGGAGTTGCAGTGTATTGTAAAAAAACACTCAAATCTAGACTACTATAAACTTCTAATTCCTGTGATGCTGAATATATTTTCACTGAACTGTCAGATGGAGTAAATAAAATTATGGTAATATGTCTTTACAACCCCAAAAAAACTTTTTCATTAGAATCATTTTTTGTTGATTTGTCCGAATTTGTAATTGATTATGAACGTATTTTGATTTGTGGTGATTTTAATGTGAACCTACTTGTTAATGATTCCTACAGTAGTAAACTACTTGACCAGCTTGCAACAGCAGGTCTATGTGTTGTCAATAGTGCTAACCCGACGAGATTTGATAATAATTCTGTACCCAGTCTTCTTGATTATTTTGTAACTTGTGATCCCTGGCACGTCCTAAAATTTGAGCAAATATGCTTTGTTTCTGACCATGATTTGATTTTCTGTACTATAGATGTTGAAATGAACCGTTCTGATTTAGATTGTACATTTGTGTATCGTGATTTTAAATCGTTGAATGTTAATGCGTTGTACTCCGATATATGTTGTGTTGATTGGACTGACTGTTGGTTTCTTGACACGGTTGATACCAAGTTAGATTTTCTTAATAATAACTTGACCAGATTGTTTAATGTGCATGTGCCTATTCGTTGTGCAAGTGTTATTAACAGTTCGTGTCCCTGGTACAATTCGAGAGTTCGTTCGGCTATTAAGAAACGTCAAAAATATTATGGTAAGTGGCGTAAAAATAGGACAGATATTTCCTGGTGTCGATACAAAGAAGTGCGAAATGAAACAACAGCTATTATCAGGCAGGCAAAGTGTAGGTACAGTAAATCAAATCTAGATCCCTCACTTCCATCCAAGGAGTTGTGGAGAAACTTAAAAAGGTTTAAAATACATGGCAAGGATACTACTAAGTGTGAAATAGATGTGGATGAACTAAATGACTTTTATGTTAGCACTAACAATGGCGTCAATGCTCCAGCCCTGCTAAAAGATTACTCCTCCTATTTCGGCCCTGATAACAAATTTCAATTTGATACAATTGGCGAGATTGATGTTTTGAAGGCTTTGTTAAGTATAAAATCGAATTCTTTGGGGGAGGATGGAATATATCTAAGATTTATTAAGATCGTAATGGAGTTTATACTAGGTCCGCTTACTCACATCGTAAATTTCTGCTTCACCTCTTCATGTTTTCCCACGATGTGGAAGAAAGCAATTATTCTTCCTATTGCAAAAAAAACTAATGCTACGTGTGCAGGTGATTATAGGCCTATCAGCATACTGCCTACATTTTCGAAGGTATGTGAAAATTTAATGGCAGCACAAATTTCTTACTTTATTCAGCAAAATAAATTACTCAGGCCGTTGCAATCTGGCTTCAGACCAAAGCACAGCTGCTCTACAGCAATGGTTAAAGTATTGGATGATATAAGAACTAGTTTTGATACCGGCGACCTAACACTTCTTTGTTTACTAGATTTCTCCAAAGCATTTGATTCTGTGAATCATGAGCTGCTATGTACGGATTTGAGGATAGCTCAGTCAAGCTTATTGCCAGTTATCTTAAGGATAGAACGCAGAAAGTTAAATCAGGAAATTCTTTGTCGCAGTCTAAACCTGTGTATGCTGCCGTACCGCAAGGGTCGGTCCTTGGTCCACTTCTGTTTAGTCTATTTGTGAATGATATTTTTGATGTGTGCCAGTATGTCAATATTCATGCATATGCCGATGATATGCAGTTACATTTGTCAAGTCGTATCGGTCTTGTTGAAGATTTATGTTTCAAAATTAATAATGATCTGTCTGCAATCTCTCTTTGGGCTAGTGAAAATTCGTTGTGTTTGAATGCATCCAAGTCTTATGTCTTGCCTATATGTCATAGTGTTGTATATAATATTGACCTTCCTGCGTTGTATATTGGAACTAGTCCACTTAAATTTGTTGACAGAGTAAAAATTCTAGGTTTTATTGTGAACTGTAAACTTACTTGTAGTGACCATGTCAACAGGGTAGTTACCAATATTTATGCCATATTACGGAAGTTAAGAGTCTCGGCCCCATTCACACCCGTTGAAACCAGGCGAAAACTTGTGCTGCAGTTAATTATGCCACTTATAACGTACGCCGATACAGTATATGGTACGACGGACTCAGTGTCATACAACAAAGTTGCTGTAGCGTTTAACAATGCTACGAGATACGTTTACGGGATTGGTAGATATGATCACATATCTGCCTGGCGAACGAAAATTCTTGGATGCAGCCTTGAAAATTATCTAGCCGCCAGGAATTGTATCTTTATATACAAATTATTATTGTGGAAGACACCAAATTACTTATTCGAAAGGTTGAGACCAGTGAGATCACTGAGACATCAGAGTCTGGTCGTATCATCGCACAATTACTTAACTTCATCTAAACTATTTTTCATTAGCGTGGTTAAATTATGGAATTCAATCCCAGATAATGTGAAGGCTGGACTAAATAGATTCAACTACAAGGATGTAATACTCAAGTACTTCAAAGCTGTATGAAAACAATGCAAAAACATTGTAAGTGTGTTTAAGATACCTGCTACTCTTTTCTTTCCCCTTTTCCCACTTTGATCTTGACTATCTTTTCTTTCGTTAAGGTTAGATGTATTCTAAATTTGTTATTTAGATTTAAGTTAGAATATACATATTTACACTGTTTTATGTTTAATAACCTAGTTGAAGTACTTCTAAAAGACTATATCTGGTCTTACTCTGTACTACGTTGGTAAATAAATAAATAAATAAATATATATCCCTAAATGGCGTCCATCTATAGAACTATGGCCCACTTCCTCTTAAAATACTCTTTAATACCTTCCATTTGATACACATGTTATACAAACACATTCCAGGTTTACCCTAGGTTCTTTTTACAACATGGTGATTTTCCCTTATGTTCGGTAATGTTCGGTTACACCCGAACTAAGCCTTCCTTACTTGTTATTTGATCGCTTATAACTAACGTAGTTTTGCATCGCTTTTTTTCGGTGATAGCTTATCTTTTTTCTAATTAAACAGAGCTTTACGTAAAAAAAAAATATCTTGAAAAAAAGTTGTGCTTTTGGAATGCTGCCCTCGCAAAAAGTAATTTTTTTCATATTTTTTCATAAAAAAAAACTAAAATCTGAAATGATAAGCTAATATCTCGAAAACTATCTGGTTGAGCAAAAAACAATGTATGATGCATTTATAGAAATTTTCATCGTTCTTTCCGATTCTGTAAACTTTTTTGCAATTGCTTGACCCGTTCGTCAGATATACGTAATTAAATGGAGCCATCTTTTTGGTTTTTTCGAATAACGGTAAATTGCATACCATACCATAGAATCAAAAAGGAACTCAATTTTCGAAATCAGGGGGTGATTCTACATACGAATTTCATAACGGCGTTTCTGGTAAAGAGAAAAAGTTGAAATTCGTGGTCCAGTGTATTTGGTCAGTTGGACTGAAAAGCCGACGCTGTCGATCAGTCATGCTGATCAACACGTGAGCTAGTGAGTGTGACGCTTATGGGTTAAGCAACTGTAAATGGATATGGCTCCTCGCTGAGTTCAATGTAACTTATCTATGCTGCTATGATTTTGTCGCTATGAGTAATTTGTGTGTGGTCGAAAATGAAATTCATTTGCTTATGCACTCCAAGCTAGCTTTATTCTGGCATGTACATAAATGCAAATATCTTGTAGTGTGGTACTGACTGTAAATACGGGCGCATCTCATTCCTTAATCCCATCTGATTTGGTCAACAGGAGAGTAAAGCCATTACCTGGAGCAAGGTTTCGTACGTTCACTGGCGAGTATAACCAAGTCCAGGGAGAAGTGATATGGGAAGTCTTAATTGGAAAGTTTACGGTTTTACACAAATTCGTTGTGGCGGAGATCGTTGATGAAGTCATATTGGGAGTGCACTTCTTAGTTGACCATGGCATCAGGATCGACATGTAAAGAAGGATTATGTACTATAGGAACAAGGATGTACCACCTAACTTCAGTTTGGAGAAAGGGTTCAGCAGTAAAAGAGCGCTGGTGGAGGAGATTCGACAAAGACCACCAAAGTCAAAGGCAGTAGATCCGGCAAAGATTGATGGAACGAAAGGGCCAAATAAATCAAACCCGAAGGTACCTGCGAGGAAAACAGTGGCATTGACAAACCCTAATGGACGCACTAAAACAAAGGAACGAATTTCACAGAAAGAATGCAAGGGTGGTTTCAAGTCAGGGCGCACTAATTTTGTGGAACGTCAAGACGATACCGATTATGCAAAGACAATCCATCAAGATCAAACCCTACGAAATAGTTCATTGGCCAAACAAAAAAAGTAGTACATTGGAACACAGGTACGACGAGGACAACAATTCGGAAGGTTTGTGGGAGAAAGATTTGGTACTGTTATACAACCCCCACCGGCGGAACGGTGTTAAATCAAAATTTCAATGTAGCTGGGAAGGCCCGTACAAAGTTGTGAAGCGGATCAGCGACGTCATCTACCGCATACAAACAATTGGAAACCACGAAATAGAAGGGTGGTTAATATGGAGAGGCTAGCAGCGATTGGATCGAGAGATTTGTCTGATCGGGATATTCAGACTTAGGTGGAGGGCAGTGTGGCGAATGTTGATATCACTAGGCTAGTAAATAATCAAACAACAACAAAAACATGAAGCAAGCCACTCGTATATACATGAACACATCAATCATCATTTGCACACATACATAAAAGGCAACGAAGAGATAGCTCACACACAGATGTAGTCATCAGCCGAAGTTGTTACTCACACATACACACGCATATATGTAGCTCTATATACCAACCAGGAGATACCGCAGTTCTAGAATGCGAAACGTCTAGGCTTTAGTAGAAATATGCGAATGAAGCAACGGAGAGTATAAAAGTAGCGCAAGCTGAGTAACCAGAAATCAGTTTGATTTAAACACGCTATCAGCTGCGAAGTGAAGTTTAATTATGAAGTATAATTTTTCTACTCCCAAAGTAGTCTAATAAAGACGGTTTTGCAATACAGAATATTGGTGTGATTTATTCAACAGTTTAGTGATTCGAACGTTAGCAGAAGGTTGCAAATAAGCGGAATTTCCCAAAATTCGTTACAATATGTTGTGCTGATATGAAATTTAAACACATGCATACATCCATACAAACCTATAAATGTACTCCCGAAGTTAAATAACGATAGCGAATGCTTGTTTTTTCACCATTCTATCTTATTCAACATGTATGTGACGCATAATGTGATGCAAGTTTGCTCGCACATGCCACAGGGAACAAACACAGAAAATGCATTTTCTGGAAAAAAAAGTTTACTTTTGGGTGTTGGAGTGTTTTCCAAATCCCCGCTTAGAAAATTTGTTTTTCTAATTGGAAAAACTTGTTTCTAAATTTTTAATGTTACTTTGCCCGGAAGTTTAATCCAGGACCATCGAGCACGCTACTACCACACCACGGCGGCCGTCGTTACCATTTGATATATCTGTAGTGGTCAAAGCACAAAATGGGATACTTTTCAATAAATCACGATAAAAATAACTTCGAAAAATTTGCAAATAATGCAATTAGTATTCGAAATGCAGTTTGATTCTTTCGAAAAGGTTACTGCTGGTAGGAGTTTGAAGAAATAACCTGCCGAGCGCTAACTAAGAAGGGGAAAAACTCGACGAAAGTTAGCTATCGGCAGGTGCTGCGGACTTTTTCCTTGCTACACAATTTCACTTTTTTCGAACGTTCGTGAGCGACCAGAAGCCATTGTAAGTTACCATGAACACACACCTTATGATATTACATAGCGGTATTTTGCCTTGTAATTAATTTAACTATTTGTCAATTGTGCTTAAGCTAATTAATTTCCAATTGTAGTTAAGTTGATTAATTTCTACATTTCATTATACCCGCCACCAATTAATGTTTTAGGATTTCAATAAAAATCATTGTCACTCGTTATTTATTATTTCTCTTTTATGTTTTATTGCGTGCGATCGCGACCGTTTTTCCCGGGAGCCACACATCCCCGTAATCAATGGTCGTTCTCGTCGAGGCAAATTCAAATGCAGAGTTTGGAGAAATTTGGATTTAATCATTAAAAGTAAGTTGCAATCAATCAACGAAGGCAAGCCGCCCGGTGGTCTGATTCTCTTGACGACCTAAGAGCGCCCAGTAGGCGGGTCTTCAACAGAACCGGGAGGAGTATATTACCCTCGGACTGGGAGCTCTATAAGGAGAGTCTGGAGATTTCCAAGCAAGATTCATGGCGAAGCTTCTGCGAAAACGTAGAATGCTGCAATGAATCCGCCAGGCTTAGAAAAATACTCTCTAGGAAGCCGCTCTCTGGGGTATCTGAGAGATGATTGTGGGGACTGATCAATGAGTAGCGAGGAGTCCCTAAAGCTTTTACTGGACAATCATTATCCCGATGTCCCAGTTGCGCAGGGATCTTCGCCTGCATGGTCGGCGTTCGTTGGAATTTCTTGCCGCTTGTGGGGCATCGTCTACACTAAATGCCTCAGGCTTAACTATATCCCGAAGCCTTGGCACACAGTTCGGATCATCTTCATTCCAAAGGCCGGCAGAAGCTCTCATGTGTCACCTAAGGATTTCAGGCCAATCAGTCTCTCGTCGTTTCTTCTTAAGACGTTTGAGCGGTTGATTGACCTGTACCTACGGGAAAGGATTCCTTGGGGGGGTACTGTCGGCTTCACAGCATGCCTACTGCAAGGGCAGATCGACGGAAACGGCTCTCCATTCGATTGTAAAGCAAATAGAGGGATCCCTAGAACACAAAGACTTTGCTCTGGGTGCCTTTCAAGACATCGAGGGGGCTTTTAGCAATGTCTTACCGGGAGCAATCGAAAGAGCTCTGGTGGGTTTAGGAGTAGATGCGGCTCTGTTTGAATTTATTAGCAAACTTCTAAGCAGCAGACTTGTCGCAGCGGAGTGGGGAGGGTTATAATTGAGAGTAAGGCGTGCAGGGGCACGCCCCAGCGGGGTGTCCTATCTCCTCTGCTCTGGGTTGTGGTGGTTACGAACTTCTTGTGGAGCTGGAAGCCATTGGCTCTCGGGTGGTTGCCTATGCAGATGACCACGCTATCCTAGTGAGAGGTAAATTTCTGGGCACCCTGCGCGATGTTCTGCAGGGCTACCTGTATACTGTGGCTAGGTGGGCTGAATCATGTGGATTGGCTGTCAACTCGGGAAAAACGGAATTGGTTATTTTTACAAGGATATATAAGATGCCCGATTTCAAAACTCCCTCGATTGGAGGGGTACCGTTGGTAATTTCTGATAGGGTTAAATATTTGAGGATTGTTTTGGACAAGAAACTGCGCTGGAGACCCAATTTGGAAGATAGGGCCAGGAAGGCCGCGGGGGCAGGGGGCTGGCGGAAAGAAATAGGGAAACTCGCCAGGAGTAGTACACTGGCTTTACGAGATGGTGGTCAAACCGATTCTACTCTATGGGATGCTGGTCTGGTGGAAAGCACTGGACATGCGAGTACCTCCAAAATGTTAGTGTCAGTGCAACGGACGGCACTGATCGGTACAGTGGCGCTCTCATTACAGCAGTTACCTTAGCACTGAATGTTATGCTGCACATACATCCAGTATATATTGCGGGAAAGGCAGTCGCGGTCCGGTCGTTGGTCAGGCTTCGTGATATGGGCTATGGGCTTCTGACACTCTAGCCTTCTTATTATGTTCGACTTTATCCCGGACAGGATGGATTATTGTATGCCCATATCTGCTCCCTATACAACCTACACCCCATTCATACCCCCGAGAGAGTCAGTGAGAGTGTGGGGGTATCTTTTTTAAGAGCTAAATGTAAGCCGCAAGTTTAAGTTGGCTGATCACTGCAGTGTATTCCAAGCGGAAGTTGCTGCGATTAAGGATACGGTGGATAAAATGCTATCCAGTGTTACTACGGTTAAGGAATTCCACATCGACTCTGATAGCCAAGCGGCTATCAAGACCTTGAGTTCAACTACATTGAGATCGACGGTGGTCTGGGAGTAACTGACCTCGCTTGCGATAGCATCGAACTATTTTATAATTAAGATTATCTGGGTCCCGGGCCATAGTGATATCCCGGGAAACTGTCAAGCGGATCTCTTAGCCTGCAGCGGTACAACTGAACCGGATGAAGATGGCTGTACGGATTTCGGGATTCCACTGGCCACCTGTGGTTTGCTCCTCCATAGCTGGGCCTCAAATCAGCTCAGCAAACGTTGGGCAGACACAACCTCTTGTATTGTAGCAAAATCTTTCTGGCCGACAGTTGATGGCAGGAGGTCTGCCGAAATAATTGGGTTCACTAAGGCTCACCTATCAATGGTCGTTGGGATTTTGACAGTGCACTGTTCCATGGGTATCCATCCGGTACGTCTCAATATACTGGAAACTCTATCCTGTTGCAGCTGTTTGGAGGATGATGAGGGGGAATCATCAAATCACTTTATGCTTGATTGCCCAGCTTTTGCCAGAACTAGGCGAAAGTACTTCGGTCGCGACTCACTTGGATCTCCCGAGGATTTATCCAAGGTTGAGATCGGTATCATTGGAACTTTATCGTTGCTACCCAACGATTCTCTAAGTAGCTATATCTATGTCACCTTTATTTTACTTTATTGTATGTGGTATCACAACGGACTTTCAAGTTGTCCAAGTGTACTACCCCTATCAGTGTAGCTACCACCAAACCTAACCTAACCTAGCCAAATCAAGCAACGTCCAGCGATCAAAAGAAACGAGTGAGCAGCATCAGAAACTCAGTCAGTAATTGTTTATCCCAATAGCTGATGTGTTTTGAACAAAGTTCACATCAAAATACTTTATACGTGAAAATGCAAGACAAAACAATAAGGGAAACGTATAGCAGACCGTTATATTTTAGGGGTAAATTTATTAGTATTTTTTTTACATTGTTTAATAATTTCATACACATATTGGGTTTGATTTAGTTATTCAAATTAACCATAGTACATCCAATTTTTTATATCATTTTTACCTTCTCCATAGTTCATATTCACACAGTAAATTTAATTCTATGCTTCCCTTTTTTTACATATCTTTCAATTATATGACTAATATCAATTTCAATATCGAAATGGGTATTTAAAAGTGCAAGACCAGTGAGTCTGTTCTGGGACATTGTGGACCGTAACCACGTTTTCCACCGGCGAAGTGTCGAAAAACTCCCTTCAGCACAAGCATTGTTAGCTGGAAGCGTGGCCAGAATTTTGATAAGAGCATTTATTGATGGAAACGCATATTCATTGCAATCATTTAAAACTTTTTCAGCTGATAGTGGAATTGATTTTTTGTGTTGCTTATCAGACCAGCGTTCTGACCGCACTTCGTACTCTCCATCTATATTAATTTTATTTCCTCCAATAAGAGATGCGTATAGTTTACCAAGATCTTGGACAAGCTCTTTAGACAAATTCTTTTTTTTGTAGTGTATAATCTTTGCTGATTCGCGATGGGAGTAGCAAATTAAGATTAAAAACTTCCAATGTATCTTCAGGTAATCTACCTTGTAAATCAATAATGATATGATCAAGAAAATGTATATAAATTGCTTTTCGATAAAACTCTTCAGCGTCTGATGAAGTGTAATTCGCTCGATGTATTTGCTTTTTAGCAATTCGTGGGAGGACAATATCAAACTTCAACTCATCTGCTAAAGCGACTATTTTTTTGTATAGTCCTGCTTCAAGTCTATGGTTTTTTAATGTTCGCAAAGTGTCACTCAATGCTTCAGAAGCTTGATTCAAATCTATTGACGGTGTTTAGGCCACAGGCCTAAATATATCTCCCCCCCCCCCCCCCCCTCGTAACATAACTTTCTTTGTTTATTTTTCTTCGTTACTACCACCCGCACATTCTTGTGATCACTATACACACAGGCATGTGTGAGTGGTAGTACGTATGAATCTTAGATGTTTACCGCTGTGAGCCCGCGGTACAGCAACTTTGTTGCCGGGAAACCCAACGAAGGAGCTGTATTGTGGGTTCATCGGCTCATGTGGAAAAGAGTCTCGTCCTCTCTTAATCCAGCAGCCAGCAAAGGAACACGTAATCACACGCGCACGTAAGTTGCCAATTTCCAAAAACATATTTAACAATTTCCAAAAATATATTTAATATTTTTAAACTTTTCACAACATTTGTTAACATTTTCCTTAACACTTGTTGTATTTGTACACATTGAATAAAAAAAACACTGTGAATTCCTTTTATTAATACGAAACCTTTTTGGTGTTTTTATTTTTCTTCCCCTTTTTTCGCCTAACTAATCTTTAACAAACACCCGCGCTGTTAGTTCTGCTTACTCCAAGCTGGAACAAGAAGCGGTAAAGATGGGTTTGATGGTGAATGAGGACAAAACGAAGTACCTGCTGTCATCGAGCAAAGAGTCAGCGCATATGCGCCTTGGCAACCACGCTACTGTTGGCAGCCATAATTTCGAAATAGTAAAAGACTTCGTTTATTTGGGAACCAGCATCAACACTAGCAACAACATCAGCACTGAAATCCAGCGAAGAATCAATCTTGCCAATAAATGCTACTTTGGACTAGGTAGGCAATTGAAAAGTAAAGTCCTCTCTCGGCGAACGAAAATCATACTCTACAAGTCACTTATCGTACCCGTCCTGCTATATGGGGCAGAAGCATGGACCATGACAACAGCAGATGAAGCGGCTTTGGGAGTGTTCGAGAGAAAAGTTCTTCGAAAGATTTATGGACCTCTACGCGTTGGCGATGGCGAGTACCGAAGAAGATTTAATGATGAGCTGTACGAGCTATACGCAGACATCAACATAGTCCAGCGAATTAAAACGCAGCGGCTGCGCTGGCTAGGCCATGTTATGCGAATGAAAGATGATGCTCCGGCCAAGAAAGTGTTTCTATCGGAACCCGCCTATGGAAGCAGAGGTAGAGGGCGGCCCCCACTCCGTTGGAAGGACCAGGTGGAAAACGATTTAAACTCCCTTGGTGTAACCAATTGGCGCCGGTTGGCGGAGCGAAGGAGCGACTGGCGCGCCTTGTTGGACGGCCATAACCGTTTAGACGGTTAAGCGCCAATTAAGTAAGTAAGTAATCTTTAACAAATACGTGGGTGCGCACCGTTGCCACCACGCATTTGTAAATGGTCCTTACCACGCCGGTAAGAAGAGCCAATTAACTATAACTACAGTCCACTCCACTCCCTAGGCAACTAATAGGAAGCAGATCCACCAAACACGCATTTACGATCGTGATAATAATAATCAGCAGTTGGCACACACAAAAGTGATAACTACAATTTCGGTGATACAAACAGATTCGAGGAAGACACAACACCAACAGCAACAACTCCGACAATCCACAAAAATCAATCATCTATTAGTCCGGATCAACAATTTATTGAAAGGTACGTGGTTTAAAAATATTCCGTGCTAGGTAGGGTTTTCTTTTAGTTTCACATTTAATAAAATTTCACAAAATAAAAATAACAAATTACAAATTGATTCTTTATATCAAATAGTGCAAGTGATTTTTTTTCGTGAAGTGAGAAGTCTTACTTTGTGCAAAAATATAAAAAGGCGCTTAACGCAGTTATTAAAAGTCCATTAAAGTTTGTGCAACACGCCTTGTGACTATCCGGAACAATCCCCCACCAGCGGTAAGATTTTCCGGACACAGCTCAAGGTAGCACAACACTGCTCTAAAAGGTTAACATAACCTCAAACACCGATTTGCGCCACTTTTCTATTTTCACCTTTGCAGGATTTATCTGAAAAAATTCATTTAATCCACAGCACAAAAATTCGATTTGTTAAGGTTACTTATTAAGAAACCTGTAAATTTAATTTAGGCGCACAGTTAATTAAATAAAATTTTTTTTTCCACATAAAAATCACTTGCACTTATTTACACGGGCAACACTGCAATTTATTTTGTTGCTTCAGTGCAAAGTGCACTTATTTTTAAACTACACATATTGTTGTTGTTGTTTGGGTGGCCAATAGGCTTAGTTATCATACAATTTTTAAAACAAAAAATTAAAAAACTTATTATTCTCACTTGCGGCAATACACAAATCAGTTTTGACTGATCAAATTTTTTGTGATAAAAAACATCACAGTCCTTGGTTAAATTACCAAAAAGTCCATTACGAGCGTTCATAAATTTTTTTATTTTTTCACTAACACCACTTTTTCACTAGCCATTACTTATTGGCTTACACAATTCGTTAACACAGCTACATTAGCACTTTCTTTTAACACTTACGTGGGTGCGCGCCGTTGCCACCACGCAATTGGACATTCCCTCAAACTACTAGCTTTCTTGCAAGCTTTGAGGCCACTTCACCGAGAAATCTCTCTCGAATACATTCCTTCATTCCAGTTCATTTTCAATCAGGACTCTCTGCAAAGGCAATTAATTAATTAATATTTAAATAAATTTTTATTTAATATAATGGATACCTATATACGCCAAGCAGAGGCAGTGACTGAGTTTGAAAATGACTATCATGATATGTCCCCTTCAGACCATACAAAACACACCCTCTTAGTCCAAAAGGAGGAGTTGAAATCGCTATGGGAGAAGGCGAAGCAGACATATGAGGAACTCTTGAGCTCCTCAGAACTGGAGGCAAAAGAGCTGTCGGCCATCAAAAACAAGCACAAAATTGCATACTTCAGCTTTCTCAAGTGCCAGGCAGCGATGGCTGAACTTTCGGAAAAACTTGAGAAAGCCGAAAAGAAAGAAGAAAGCTCAGGAGACAGGGAATATCGCGTGCGCCTGCCACCGTGTGATACGGACGTTTTCAAAGGAGATTACCTTTCTTGGCCTTCATTTAGAGACATGCTCACTGCTATATATATACGTAACAAAAACCTCGAAGCAGTAGAAAAATTATATTATTTAAACCAAAAGACTCAAGGTGAGGCCAAAGAGATAGTTGGGCGATGTCCTTTAACGAAAGACGGTTTCGAAACAGCGTGGAAAAATCTTTGTGATAGATACGAAAATAAACGTATCTTAGTAAACGGCCAATTAAAAATTCTTTTTAGTTTGAAAGCAGTTTAGAGTGAATGCGGTAGCTCTATAAAGAAACTGCAACGTGAAATAAATAATTGCATCTCGGCGCTCCAATGTCATCATATAGACATATCAAACTGGGATGCAATTATAACATATCTATGTTCCACAAAACTGCCAGAAACCACACTGGCACTCTGGGAACAAACAATTGAAAACAAAACGGAAATTTCAAAATGGGCTGATATGGATAGATTCTTATCCAATCGTTTCCAAACCCTAGAAACCGTGACTGATCTGAGAGGGGATACAGTTTCCAAAACCTCAAAGCCACAAGTATCTCGTTCGACAACAGATACGTCGGCTAAAAAATTAGGGTCCTATGAGGCAAGTGCAAGTGTAGCCAAACCTATGTGTAAGATGTGCAAAAGTCCTGCACATCGAATTTCAAAGTGTGAAAAGTTCTTACGTTTAACACCCAATAATCGGTTTGAACAAATTAAGAGCAGCCGTGGGTGTATAAACTGCCTTTCTGCTGGCCATTCGGTAACAAAGTGCACCAGTCAAATGAACTGTGCCACATGTCATTTAAGACATCATACGCTGCTCCATATTTCGAATCAGCCAAAACCAACAAATACTTCAGACACTATCGGAGCATCTACCTCACGGGAAGCACAAATACGACGCAATGCTGAAAGGGAAAATGCTCCGATTAATAATGTGAACTCATGTTTCGCAAACACAAATAAAGGGGTATTACTAGGGACAGCTCAGGTTAATATTCATTTTAATGGTGTTGACTATTCGGCGAGAGCCCTAATAGACTCGGGATCTGAATGTTCATTCATTACCGAGAAACTAAAGCGCAGAATTAATCTGCCATCCAAACACCTGCATGCCCAAGTTTCGGGCATCAATAATACAATGTCTGCACAAGTAAAAGAAGCGTGCAACATACAACTGCGGTCACCAACCGACCCATTAATCGAGATCAATACGATCATGCTGGTTTTACCACAACTGACAGGGAATCTTCCAACTTGCCGAATAAACGCAATGCCTAGGCAAGTATTCCCTGACTTAGTACTGGATGACAAACGATTCTTTGTCAATGAGCCAGTCGATCTAATTCTGAGCGGAGACATATACCCCCAAATTATGTTAGGCGGCATTAAGAAAGATGTGCTAAACACATTAATAGCACAGGAAACGGTGTTCGGCTGGATTCTGACAGGCCGGACAGATGCGGTTGATACAAATAAGACTCTAGTTTCATATTTTAACGAGGTCACTTTAGACAAACAACTGGCGGCTTTCTGGGAGATAGAGGAAATTCCAAAGAAGAGGAGCATCAATAACGATGACACTTACTGCGAGGAGCTATACAGATCCACAACAGTTCGGAACACCGATGGCAAATACATAGTCTTCTTACCCTTTAGGAAAGAGTTTAACTTAGGCCCCTCATTAAGAAGTGCGTGCTCTCAATTCTATCGCAACGAGACACGACTTGCGAAAAACCCAGTCCTTCAAACGGAATACAATAGAGTTGTATCCGAATATGAAACTTTAGGGCACATGAAACAAATAGGCAATATTTCGCCAGACTCAAATGACTGTTACTTCCTACCTCACTATGCTGTTATAAAGGAGGGAAGTACAACGACAAAAGTCAGAGTTGTATTTAATGCATCTTGTCCTACCACTAATGGCAAAAGTCTAAATGATGCCTTATATCCAGGTCCAATTCTTCAATCCGACCTGACAATTCTTATACTACGTTGGCGGCTGTTCAAATACGTATTTAACAGCGACATAGAGAAAATGTATCGCCAAATATGGGTCAATGAAGACCAAACAAAATATCAGCGAATCATATTTCGCAAATGCCCCGAAAACCCAATTAACATTTACGAATTGAAAACAGTAACCTTTGGTGTTAATTGTGCTCCGTATCTTGCGATTCGGACGCTGCACCAACTGGCTGATGACGTGGAGACATCGCATCCAATGGCAGCAGATATCCTGCGAAATTGCATGTACGTTGATGACGTACTCGCCGGTGGACACAGCATCGAAATTGCAATCAAGGCAAGGGACGGGATATCATCGGCATTGCAATCGGCAGGTTTCCCATTGCGAAAATGGACGTTCAACTGCAAGAAAATTCTACAGGGTATACCGAAGCAACACTTATTAAGCGAGGATTTTCTTGAGTTTGAAGACACCAGCATGGTAAAAGCACTCGGTATCAGATGGATCGCTCATTTCGACTACTTCTACTTTGCAGCGAAACCATTTGATAATAACCCTACTGTAACAAAAAGATCAATACTGTCTGCGATAGCAAAACTTTTCGATCCTCTTGGCTGGCTGGCACCAGTCGTAATTGTAGCCAAAATTATAATGCAAAATATTTGGTTGGAAGGCACGGGTTGGGACGAAGAAGTATCACCAACTACTCTAGATCGTTGGACCGCATTTATGAAAAAATACGGAAAAATCAACGATATCCGCATACCGCGATGGGTTCATTTTACCCCAAAGGACAGCGTCGAAATACACGGATTCAGCGATGCTTCGGAAAAAGCATATGCCGCCACTGTTTTCCTGAGGGTACAAACGAAGGATCAAGTCTTCACCAACTTGCTGATGGCCAAGACAAGAGTAGCCCCTGTCAAAACTATATCGTTGCCACGATTGGAACTCTGCGGCGCAGTCCTACTTGCAGAAATGATAGAGTCGGCCATAGAAAATATGCAACTTTCCAATATTAAAGTAACCCTTTGGACAGATTCGACTATAGTACTGGCATGGATCCGAAAACCACCATGTTCGTGGTCAACGTTTGTGGCACATCGAATAACGAAAATCATCGACACAGTTGGAGACAAAGAATTGCGGCATGTAGACTCTGCGTCAAACCCTGCAGATTTGGCGAGCAGAGGCCTCCTCGCTTCGGATCTAATCGACAATTCTTTGTGGTGGCAGGGACCTTCTTGGTTACAAGAAGACAACGAAAATTGGCCAACACAAGAAGAAGATTACAACACGAATATCGAAGAAAAGAGGGTGAAAGTTCATGCACCATCGGTCAAAAACAACTTTGATCTTCTGGATAGGTTTTCCGATTTACCAAGGGCATTGCGGGTTATATCCTATATTCTTCGGTTTTTCCAGAATACCCACCCAACAACCAAAGCCTCCTTTAAAAGGGATTCTCATTCGATAGCCTCTGACGAAATAGAACAAACAGAAACACAGAAACAGAACAGAAAAAACAACACGAAGATTGATAACAGTATGCCAAAGGCAACATTATCAGGAAGAGTACACAAATTTGAAGTCAGGAAAACTAATAAATGGCAAGAGTGGGATTTTACCCCTGAATCCATATATAGACGAAGAAGGCATCATTCGAACTGGGGGCGGACTGGGGCATCCAAAGACATGTCTCATAACGAAAGTCATCCCATTATCCTTCCTTACACTTGCAGGTTATCCAGACTTATAGTTCAATCCTCTCATGAGACCACCCTGCATGGAGGGAACCAGCTGATGCTACGTCATATCCGCACTCAGTACTGGATCCCACGCGTTAAAGTCATGATAAGGTCGGTTATCCACAACTGTAAAGTCTGCACTATTTACAGGAAGCAGACACAAACGCAACTTATGGGGATCCTTCCGAAAGAGCGCACCACCTTTACTAGCGACTTCACAAACACTGGGATAGATTTCGCGTTACCATTCGATATAAAATCCTACCGAGGGAGGGGATGTCGAATTTCAAAAGGATATGTTTGCCTGTTTGTCTGCTTTTCGACGAAAGCCATCCATCTAGAAGCGACAAACGACCTTAGTACCGGGTCCTTCCTAGCTGCCTTCGCCAGACTCGTATCCAGACGAGGCTGTCCGAAAAACGTTTACTCCGACAATGATACTAACTTTGTCGGAGCTTCTCGATCTTTACGTTCCGACTTTAAAGCATTTCTGCGTGAAGCAAGGGACGGAACGTTGACCAAATCTAGCCATCACATTATAGAATGGCATTATATACCGCCAAGCGCTCCTCACGTGGGAGGTTTGTGGGAAGCGGGGGTAAAAAGTTTTAAGACCCACTTTAAAAAGATCGCGTCCGATCATAAATATACGTTCGAAGAGTTTACAACCCTCTTATGTCGAATTGAGGCCTGCCTCAACTCGAGACCTCTAAGTCCCTCATCCAACGACCCTTCCGACCTGGAGCCGCTTACTCCAGGCCATTTTCTCGTAGGTGAGCATCTTTTAGCTCCACCTGAACTCGATTTTAGTGAAAACCCTGCCGCAATTGTAAACCGATGGCAAAAGATGAAAGCCCTTCATCAAACCTTTTGCAAAAGATGGAAATCGGAATATCTCCCCGAAATCCAGAAACGGTATAAGTGGAAACATCCACAGTCCAACTTAAAACCTGGGGACCTAGTCATCATAAAAGGGGATAACCTACAACCAAACGAGTGGAGAATGGGGAGAATCGTCATCACACACCCAGGTTCCGATAACCGTGTACGTGTTGTTGACGTCAATACAATTAAAGGACAGATTACGAGACCAATCGCGAAATTGGTACTACTTCCGCCCAACGACGAGGAAAATGAACTTTAATAGTCCACATTCCTCAATTCCAAATAACCCAGCTCTCGTTCACCCCGAACGAGGCCAACACATCCGATAACCCAGCTCTCGTTCCCCCGAACGAGGCCAACACACCCTAACGCAGATAAACTATCTGTCCCAGAATACAATTTAAGCAGCAAGTACACCCCACAAAATCCATCGAAACTCTGTCAAATTACACAGATATCGATTCTACAAAAAGGAATTTTGGCTAATATGCATGGAGATTTTCTTCGGTATTATAGAAATTCATAACAGCCGAAGAA
The DNA here is from genome assembly GCF_040869045.1 of Eurosta solidaginis. NCBI lineage: Eukaryota > Metazoa > Arthropoda > Insecta > Diptera > Tephritidae > Eurosta > Eurosta solidaginis. The sequence continues at coordinate 5,433,996 of NC_090324.1, forward strand.
AAGTTTCCTTGCGTATTGCGAAATCCCTCAAAGTTCTTTTCCTTTGCGTGTTTACCATATTTGGCATATTGCGGCCACAACTTAAATCGTTAAATTTAAGGGATCTTGCTTCTTTTGGTTATATATTGTATTTAAAGTTATGTTTTTTAAAAGGATACAGAAACAAACTATCACTGACAAGCCCTTCATTATCCACCTGGTTGCTGTTATAATAAAGCTGTTATATAAGTTTGAAATGCAATGTCGTCTACCGGAACAGGAAAGACTTTTACGTAAGGAATTAGTTGAGTCATTTGAAAAGAAATTAGGCGAAAAACAAAATATTGAAAACCATTCCCAAGAGTGCAGTAAGTCCAGCAAAAATTAAGCCTAAGACTTCACCACATAGGTTAACCCCAACAAAGCGCAAAGCCACTCCTATAGAACCCAAGATCGCTCCTCCAACCGTACACAACAGTTACACATTAAAGCCCTAAAATTATATTTATTTGGATAAAAAGTGATGTGCGATTACATGCATTACTCATAAAAAATTCCCTCTGTAAAAAATGATATGACCCAGTCACTGAGTCATAAAGTCGCGTAGAACATATTCAGTAGTTTGGTGCAATTGTTTTAAAACCGATCTATTAAGGAAAGGATTAAAAAATATATGAGGATTCGGGTCTTATCAAATTTTAAATAATTTTTACTGGTATTGCTTGCCAAACACTGCCGAGGGGCGGCCCCGCTTAGAAAAATGTTCTTCTAATGGAACAAATTTGTTTCTAAAAAGTTAATGTTGCTTAGCACGGGGCGTGAACCCAGGATGTGGCAGGCGAAGCGCTACCATTATAAGCTCATAAGAGCCACATCAAATATACGTATTCTCTACAAAGAAAACATATACGCAAATTGTACAACAAAGCTTTTAAACCGCTCACCGATTTTAAAGAGCATATGGCTACACATACTGGAGAGGTGTTGTATACCTGTAGTTTCTGTCCACAAACATTTTAATCAAATGCACATATGTATTCACATCGTAAAAAGAGTGGACGGAATTATGCGAGTTAAAGAAAAGTTCGGCAATATCTGCGAAAGACGCTTTATCTTTTGAACAACAAAGAAACTAATGTAAAGTTGCTCTGATTATTTTTTTTACGAATATAGGCGTAGGTATATATCTAATATATATATCAAATTGATTTGTAAAATACCTTATTTTATCCAAATTAACCGTCCATTGAATAAATAGTCGTTGTTGTATAGACTCCTTAGCTCAATTTCGCTGCGCCTTGCTGCCATACGCCACCACCAACAGAGTCGCTGTTAGCCGAATTATTAAACTGCTTTTCCACAATTTTATCGTCCCTCTTAAGACCATATATAGCCAAAAATTGTGCTAACGTATAGGTTTATAATGGTGTATCGACGACTTAAAGGTCGTCAATGAAAATTTTCGTATAAGCTCTTTGAAACCTGCATTATTGTATGCAAACTTTCATGTTGTCAGCGCAATATTTCTCCCCCAATTGTGAAAGGTAACCTCATCAGAAAATTCTCATCAAATAAACTACCTAGTATGCCAGAAATACTCGACAGCGCTTGTGGCAACTCGATGCGAAAATCATGAGCGCACGAAACATAATGCAGCTGTGCAGTTATTTGGCGTCTTAATACCGAAAAGCATCCGTTAAACAATTGCTAAAGATTATGACGAACCAGCGGCAAATGAGAATAACGCATATACGATGGAATTATACGTAAATCACCAACAGCTGTTCATTATATGCTCGATTATTGTTCAACAACTCAGCGCCATTGAGCGCCATTGAGCGCCATTGAGCGCCAGAATTTAAACGTTTTCCCCATTCAATAAGACTATGTATTATTATTGTATGTCTATTAACCAAACTCATAATATTACTATAGATAACCCGCGAGTCATTTGGCACATCGGTTGTTCCACTCAGGAGGTAAGGCTTCAATATATGCTATATACGTAAGCAATCGGTGAAATTTGAAGCTTATAGCTGTTAAAATGGGGTAGAAATTGCGAAAAGTTTCTTATCTCAACAATCGGTTGTATGAGATATATACTATATATACAACCGATCTCTATGATTTTTTCAGACAACAATATATGCTATATACGTAAGTATTCGGTGAAATTTGAAGCTTCTAGCTGTTAAAATGGGGTTAAAATTTGCGAAAGTATATATACTTTTCGTAATTACTACCCCATTTTAAGAGCTAGAGGCTTCAAATTTCAACGAATGCTTAGGTATATAGCATATATTGTTTTCTGAAAAAATCATAAAGATCGGTGGTATATATAGTATATATATGGTGGTATATACAGTATATATATATAGTATATATATATATATATATTTTTGGCAAATTTTAGCCCCATTTTAACAGCTAGAAGCTTCAAATTTCACCGAATACTTACGTATATAGCATATATTGTTGTCTGAAAAAATCATAGAGATCGGTTGTATATATAGTATATATCTATACAACCGATTGTTCAGATAAGAAACTTTTCGCAATTTCTACCCCATTTTAACAGCTATAAGCTTACAATTTCACCGATTGCTTACGTATATAGCATATATTGTTGTCTGAAAAAACATAGAGATCGGTTGTATATATAGTATATATCTCATACAACCGATTGTTCAGATAAGAAATTTTCGCAATTTCTACCCCATTTTAACAGCTATAAGCTTCAAATTTCACCGATTGCTTACGTATATAGCATATATTGTTGTCTGAAAAAATCATAGAGATCGGTTGTATATATAGTATATATCTCATACAACCGATTGTTCAGATAAGAAACTTCGCAATTTCTACCCCATTTTAACAGCTAGAAGCTTCAAATTTCACCAAATGCTTACGTATATAGCATATATTGTTGTCTGAAAAAATCATAGAGATCGGTGGTATATATAGTATATATCTCATACAACCGATTGTTCAGATAAGAAACTTTGCGCAATTTCTGCCCCGTTTTAACAGCTAGAAGCTTCAAATTTCACAAAATGCTTACATATATAGCATATATTGTTGTCTGAAAAAAATATAGATATCGGTGGTATATATATTATACACTTCATACAAACTGTCATTTTTGCCCCTTTTTTACGGCTAGAAGCTTCAAAATTCATCAAATTTCATCAAATAGTTACGTTTACGTCATATATTTTTGAAATACGTGATTCGTAGTCATAGTTTTTACATGCAGACCACAAAAAACGTGAAGCTTTGCATCCTCACACAGATTACCTACCTATTTTTTATTTTATATTTATCTTAAAAATCGTTTAGATGTGTTCAAATTTCACTAAATGCTTACGTGTATAGCATATATTGTTGTCTGAGAAAATCATAGATACCGGTGGTATATATAGTATATATCCCATACAACCGATTGTTCAGATAAGAAACTTTGCGCAATTTCTTCCCCGTTTTAACAGCTAGAAGCTTCAACTTTCACCAAATGCTTACGTGTATAGATTATATTGTTGTCTGAAAAAATCATTGAGATCGATGGTATATATAGTATATATCTCATACAACCGATTGTTCAGTTAAGAAACTTTGCGCAATTTCTGCCCCTTTTTAACAGCTAGACGCTTCAAATTTCACCATATGCTTACATATATAGCATATATTGTTGTCTGAAAAAATCATAGAGATCGATGGTATATATATTATATACTTCATATAAACTGTCATTTTTGCCCCTTTTTTACGGCTAGAAGCTTCAAAATTCATCAAATTTCATCAAATAGTTACGTTTACGTCATATATTTTTGAAATACGTGATTCGTAGTCATAGTTTTTACATGCAGACCACAAAAAACGTGAAGCTTTGCATCCTCACACAGATTACCTACCTATCTTTTATTTTATATTTATCTTAAAAATCGTTTAGATATGTTCAAATTTCACTAAATGCTTACGTGTATAGCATATATTGTTGTCTGAGAAAATCATAGATACCGGTGGTATATATAGTATATATCCCATACAACCGATTGTTTAGATAAGAAAATTTGCGCAATTTCTTCCCCATTTTAACAGCTAGAAGCTACAAACTTCACCAAATGCTTACGTGTATAGCATATATTGTTGTCTGAAAAAATCATTGAGATCGATGGTATATATAGTATATATCTCATACAACCGATTGTTCAGTTAAGAAACTTTGCGCAATTTCTGCCCCTTTTTAACAGCTAGACGCTTCAAATTTCACCATATGCTTACGTATATAGCATATATTGTTGTCTGAAAAAATCATAGAGATCGGTGGTATATATATTATATACCCCATATAAACTCTACATTTGCCCCCTTTTTACGGCTAGAAGCTTCAAAATTCATCAAATTTCATCAAATAGTTACGTTTACGTCATATATTGTTGAAATACGTGATTCGTAGACATAGTTTTTACACGCAGACCACAAAAAACCAGAAACTTTGCATCCTCACACAAAGTACCTACCTGTTTTTTATTTTATATTTATCTTAAAAATCGTTAAGGTATGCAGATCTGTTCACTATATATTTCTTATCTTATACATCCGATTATTCGGAGATTACGAACGGGATAAGATTATTGTTCAGCCCCATTCATGAAAGGTATGAAGTCTTCGGCTCAGCCGAAGACAGTCCCGTTCTTACTTGTTTCAGACAACAATATATGCTATATACGTAAGCATTTTGTGAAATATGAAGCTTCTAGCTGTTAAAACGGGGCAGAAATTGCGCAAAGTTTCTTATCTGAACAATCGGTTTTATGAGATATATACTATATATACAACCGATCTCTATGATTTTTTCAGACAACAATATATGCTATATGCGTAAGCAATCGGTGAAATTTGAAGCTTATAGCTGTTAAAATGGGGTAGAAATTGCGAAAAGTTTCTTATCTGAACAATCGGTTGTATGAGATATATACTATATATACAACCGATCTCTATGATTTTTTCAGGCAACAATATATGCCATATATGTAAGGGTTCGGTGAAAATTTGAAGCTTCTAGCTGTTAAAATGGGGCTAAAATTGCGAAAATATATATATATACTATATATATATATATTATATATACCACCATATATATACTATATATACCACCGATCTGTATGATTTTTTCAGACAAGAATATATGCTATATACGTAAGCATTCGTTAAAATTTGAAGCCTCTAGCTCTTAAAATAGGGCAGTAATTACGAAAAGTTTCTTATCTGAACAATCGGTTGTGGGGGATTTATACTATATATACGACCGATCTCATAAATTTTTTCAGGCAACAATATGTGCAATATACGAAAGTATATGGTGAAGTTTGAAGCTTCAATCTGTTAAATTGATTAAGATATTACAAAAATCCTCTTTTTCTGAAAAATCCGTTGTATGGAGGATATATGCTATAGTGGTCCGATCCGGCCGGTTCCGATCAATGTCTAATCGGACACCCAAATACATCCGCTCACCAAATTTTATCAAGATATCTCAAAAATTGAGGGACTAGCATGCATACAAACAGACAGACGGACATGGCTAAATCAACTCAGCTCTTCAACCTGATTATTTCGCTATACTTAATGGTGGGTCTATCTATTTTCCTTCAAGGACTTACAATTTTGGGTTTCGTGACGAAATTAATATACCATTTCATTTTCATGAAAGGTATAAAAATAGGTAGATACTTTGTGTGAGGATGCAAATTTGCAGGTTTTTTGTGGTCTGCGTGTAAAAACTATTACTACGAATCACGTATTTCAACAATATATGACGTAAACGTAACTATTTGATGAAATGTTATGAATTTTGAAGCTTCTAGCCGTAAAAAAGGGGCAAAAAAATACAGCTTATATGGGGTATATAATATATGTACCACCGATCTCAATGATTTTTTCAGACAACAATACATACTATACGTGTAAGCAGTTGGTGAAATTTGAAGCTTCTAGCTATCAAAATGGGGAAGAAATTGCGCAAAGTTTCTTATTTGAACAATCGGTTGTATGAGATTATATATACCACCGGTCTCTATGATTTTTTCAGACAACAATATATGCTATACACGTAAACATTTGGTGAAATTTGAACATATCTAAACGATTTTTAAGATAAATATAAAATAAACAAGTAAGGACGTGACTGTCTTCGGCTATGCCGAAGACTTCATACCTTTCATGAATGGGGCTGAACAATTATCTTATCCTGTTCGTAATCTCCGAATAATCGGATGTATAAGATAAGAAATATCTAGTGAACAGATCTACATACCTAAACGATTTTTAAGATAAATATAAAATAAAAAATAAGTAGGTACTTTGTGAGAGGATGCAAATTTTCAGGTTTTTTGTGGTCTGCGTGCAAAAACTATGACTACGAATCACGTATTTCAACAATATATGACGTAAACGTAACTATTTGATGAAATGTTATGAATTTTGAAGCTTCTAGCCGTAAAAAAGGGGCCAAAAAATACAGTTTGTATGGGGTATATAATATATGTACCACAGATCTCAATGATTTTTTCAGACAACAATATATACTATACATGTAAGCATTTGGTGAAATTTGAAGCTTCTAGCTGTTAAAATTCGGAAGAAATTGCGCAAAGTTTCTTATTTGAACAATCGGTTGCATGAGATTATATATACCACCGGTCTCTATGATTTCTTCAGACAACAATATATGCTATACACGTAAACGTTTTGTGAAATTTGAACATATCTAAACGATTTTTAAGATAAATATAAAATAAAAAATTTGAACATATCTAAACGATTTTAAGATAAATATAAAATAAACAAGTAAAAACGGGACTGTCTTCGGCTAGCTGTTAAAATGGGGAAGAAATTGCGCAAAGTTTCTTATCTGAACAATCGGTTGTATGAGATATATACTATATATACCACCGGTATCTATGATTTTCTCAGACAACAATATATTGTTACGAATATTAGCAAAACTAAGGAGTGCTGCCAGCTCTAAGCCGATCTAAGCAGTGACGTGAATGCACATCAATAATTCAATCATTATGTATCTACATAAACGAATCAATAATTGCGTCTACACATATGTACACATTCCGACGAGCAACATTTACATACAAGGCAGCGAGAGATGAGATGTCACACACCGATGAATTTACTTATACGCTTATGTGTGTGCGGGAGACTGTAAACTACAAACACATGCATATACCTTATCTGAGTTGTCACAAGAGAGAGCAATAATTTGTGCACGTAGTTGTGGCTGGCGATTTTGTAGCCGAAACAACTAGTAACTTCTGGAAATCGAAGAGCCTAGAAGTATGCAGCGTAAACTATAAAAGCGATGCAGGCGAGTAAGAAGAATTCAGTTTGATTTGAATTGTCAAGCAGTTACGAGTAAGACGATATCTAGCGAGCAATAGCACTATTATTTTGAAAGTCAGTTTCCTTTAAGCTATCAGTTTGGTTATTAAGCTATTCGTTGCACAGTTTGAGTGTTATTGTGAAGTATTTTAATAAAGGCCATTTTTCCATTATTCAATATTGGAGTTATTTATTCAACAGTTTAGCGATACGAACCTAGCAAAAGGGCAAATAAGAGGAATTTGCAGCAACTTCGTTACAATTGGTGTCAGAAGAGGAATTGTTGAATAAATTCCAGAGGACAACAACGACATGGCAAAGTTCAGTGAATTGAAGATCCAGCAACTAAAGAAGGAGTTGGAGAGCCGTGGATTGAATACAAGCGGCGTTAAACTTGAACTTCAGGCACGGCTACGAGAGGCAATGGAAGCGGAAGGAATTGATGTGGAAAAGTATGACTTTCATCTTGATGGCGAGGAAGTAACAAAAGTTGAAGAGAAAAACGAAACATCGCAGACAGTTACGAGCACAGACTTGAACATGATTTTGGCTGCAATATCTGCTCAAACATCGACAATGTCATCACAACTAGAATCGCAGGAGACACGCATAACATCCAAGATTGAAGCACAAGAAACGCGTATGTCAGAAATGTCGACACAGATTACATCGAAGATTGAAGCACAAGAAACGCGTATGTCAGAAATGTCGACACAGATTACATCGAAGATTGAAGCACAAGAAACGCGTATGTCAGAAATGTCGACACAGATTACATCAAAGATGGAGACACAATTGGAAGAACAGAAGACATATTTGGCATCTCAACTGGAAGCGCAAGAGGCACGTATATCTGAAATGTCGGCACAAATTTCGGAACAGGTATCAGCGCAGCTCTTTGTGAAACTGGAAGAGCAGGATGCAAAAATTTTACAACTCGAGGACAAAATTGATGCCGAAATAGAAGCGTTAAAAGGTCGTATGGAGCAGTTACAACTAAACCGCCCAGCTGTTTCAGCGAGTAATCCAAAGGTAAAGACACCATCCTTTGACGGTTCTGTTCCTTTTCAGGTCTTTAAGCTACAGTTTGAGAAGACCGCAGAAGTGAACCAATGGAATGCTGAAGATAAAGTTGCAGCTCTGTTAGTGGCACTGAAAGGGCCTGCCGCGGAAATCTTACAGACCATCCCAGAGTACGAGCGGAACCACTACGAAACATTGATGAGCGCTTTAGAGAGACGTTACGGAAGCGAGCATAGGAAACAGATATTCCAAATTGAGTTGCAAAACCGCTACCAAAAAGCAAATGAAACATTGCAGGAGTTTGCTTCAGATATTGAAAGATTGGCTCATCTTGCAAATGCGGACGCACCAGTGGAATACACTGAAAGGGTAAAAATCCAGAGTTTCATAAATGGCATACGGGACGTGGAAACGAAGCGAGCTACATACGCAAACCCAAAGCTGACATTTTCTGAAACGGTATCACATGCATTGACTCAGGAAACGGCCTCACTATTGAGTAAACCATCATACAAAGCTCATCGTGTAGAAGTGGAAAGACCAGATTGGGTAGACACTATTTTGGAAGCACTAAAGGGATCACAACAGAAAAATGCCGGAGTTATTAAATGTTTCAAGTGCGGCAACCCAGGTCATATTGCACGACATTGCAGCAGCGGTCCCAATAGCTCCAACAATGTGGGTGGTCGTAAACGCAGAGCAGAAGGTGATGAGCAAATATCCAAGACCACTCAATCGTTAAACTAAATCGAGTCAGCCGCAAGGGGCGACAGCTGGCTCCCGCAATTGAATGCCCCATAATCTCTATCTCGCAGATTGGAAGAAGATCGAGCAACCTTACTGTTGGAGGACATGTGGACGGAAAGGAACGGTTATTGACTGTAGATACGGGTGCATCTCATTCCATCATTCGAGCGGATTTAATCAACATAAAGATAAGACCATTGCTTGGAGCAAGATTACGTACAGCCACGGGAGAGGACACCCAGGTAATTGGAGAAGTAGAATGTGAAGTCGCAATTGGGAACGTCATGGTAGTACACAATTTTATAGTGGCAGAAATTGTTGATGAAATCATAATTGGAGTGGACTTCTTAATCGACCAGGGCATCAAGATCGACATGCAAGGCAAGACGATGCGATATAAAAACATGGATGTACCACTTAATTTCGGCTACGAGAGAGGCTACAGCAGTAAACGAGTGCTGGTGGAAGAGAGTCAGCAAATACCACCAAAATCCGAAGCAGTCATCTGGGCAAAGGTTGATGGAGATTGTGGGACAAACAAATTGTGGGTTGTCGAAGCAGCAAACAAATCAGCACTAAACATACTTGTAGGAAAAACCCTGGCTATGACAAAACAAGATGGACGTATTCCGGTAAGAGTACTCAATGAGTTCAAGTCACCACTCAAACTGACTAAAGGAGCTATTTTGGGAAGATGCCAAGAGGCTGAAGTGGTTATTAACTGTGAACAGCTCCAGGAACACGTTTCAGCTAGTAATACTGATCTTTCAAATGACATCACGGCATGGATGCAGGGACTAGAGGAAGCATATCAGAGTAAGGCAAAACAACTGCTCCTAAAGTACGCGAACATATTTGACCAGGATGATTCTAAACCAGGCCGCACCAACGTTGTGAAACATCAAATTGACACTGGAGATGCGAGACCGATCCGTCAAGCTCCACGTAGTGTTCCACAGGCGAAGCGGGAAGTTGTGAGTCAAATCATTCAAGAAATGAACGACAGCGGCGTCATCGAACCATCAGCTAGTCCATGGAGCTCACCGGTAGTACTTGTAAAAAAAAAGGATGGAAAAATGAGGTTTTGCGTGGACTACCGGAAGTTGAATGACGTAACGAAAAAGGATAGCTACCCATTGCCAAGAATTGACGACACTCTGGACTCGCTATCTGGTACGAAATGGTTTTCCACGCTGGACTTGAAAAGCGGCTACTGGCAAGTGGAGGTGAAGGAGGAAGATAAAGAGAAAACAGCCTTCAGTGTCGGTGATGGTCTTTGGCAATTTACAGTGATGCCTTTTGGACTTTGTAATGCACCAGCAACTTTTGAGAGACTCATGGACCAGGTACTGAAAGGACTACATTGGAAAACATGCTTGGTGTACCTGGACGACATCATCGTATTGGGCAAGAACTTTGATGAACATCTTAAGAACTTGGAGGAAGTTTTCCAGAGAATAGCTGGCGCTGGTCTGAAGTTAAGTCCCAAAAAGTGTGCGCTGTTTAAAAAGGAAGTCAATTATTTGGGTCACAAGGTAACGACAGAGGGCATCTGCACTGCGAACGAAAAAACAGAGGCTGTACAGGATTGGCCAAGACCACAGAATCTACATGAATTGAGAAGTTTTCTTGGGCTGTGCACATATTACCGCCGATTTGTACCAAATTTTTCCAGCGTAGCCCATAGCCTCCATGAGCTTACAAGAAAAAACAAAGCTTTTGAATGGAAGAAGGAGCAAGAAGTGGCTTTCCAAACATTGAAGGAGCGTTTGTGCACTGCCCCAATGTTAGCATATCCGATTCCAGGAGCAACATTTATTCTAGATACAGATGCAAGTGGATATGCTATAGGAGGCGTTTTATCACAACTGGTCGATGGACAGGAGAAGGTAGTTGCATATTACAGCCGTTCGATTGGAAAACCAGAGAGGAACTACTGTGTTACGCGGAGAGAGCTGTTGGCATTGGTAGAGTGCATTAAACATTTTCACAAATACCTCTACGGCCAGCGATTCCATGTCAGGACAGATCACGCAGCATTGAAATGGCTTCTGCATTTCCGTAATCCGGAAGGACAATTGGCACGGTGGATCGAGCGACTTCAAAGCTATGACTTTTCCATTGAGCATCGAAAAGGTAGTACCCATGGAAATGCCGATGCAATGTCACGAAGGCCATGTAGTTTGGAATGCAAGCACTGTTCAAAGGCCGAGGCTAAAGAAGACATTATAGATGTCCGGCTAATGACTATAACGTGTACGGATGAATGGGACAAGGAACAACTAAGAAAGTGTCAGCTAGAAGATACAGATCTGTCACATGTTATGCAAGGGCTCGAACGAAACGAAAGACCAAGCAGAGAGGATATGTCAGCAGAGAGTCCCATTGCGAAGTCATATTGGGCACAGTGGAACAGTTTGGAATTGATATCCGGTTGCTTGCATCGAGTATGGGAGAGTGAGGATGGTCAGTGCAAGAAGAAACTTATAGTTGTTCCCAGAAAGAGGATTCCTGACGTGCTCAGCGAGTTGCACAATGGTCCAAGTGGAGGCCATCTTGGAATCACGAAGACACTCGAGAAAATTAAGCAGAGATTCTATTGGGTTGGTTGCCGTCAGTCGGTCACCGAGTGGATTGCCAATTGCGAGGTATGCAACAGAGCGAAAGGGCCCAAAACCCAAAGTCGTGGCCAGATGAAGCAGTATATTTCAGGTGCACCATTTGAAAGGATCGCCATGGATGTCGCAGGTCCATTTCCTACTAGCAACCGTGGAAACAAATACGTACTGGTGGTTATGGATTATTTCAGTAAATGGCCAGAGGTATACCCAATCCCAAACCAAGAAGCAGAAACAGTAGCAGAAGTGGTTAAAAACGAATGGGTTGCAAGGTATGGTGTACCAATGGAGTTACATTCTGACCAAGGCAGGAATCTTGAATCAGCTGTGTTCCAAGAACTGTGCAAGAAGTTGGGCATTCGAAAAACACGGACAACTGCATTGCATCCTCAGTCCGATGGTATGGTGGAACGTTTCAATAGAATATTGGAGGAGCATTTAAGGAAAGTAGTCGACAAGTACCATAAGGACTGGGATACACACATATCATTATTCTTGATGGCCTACCGATCGGCAGTACATGACACAACGGGCCAAACTCCCGCAAAGGTAATTTTTGGCAATGACCTTCGACTGCCAGCTGATTTGAAGTATGGGATAGATGCCGATGCGGAGAGGAATGCAAGAAATCCACTGATGTCTTAGAAGAAGAGCTGAGAGAGATACACGATCTGCTAAGGCAACGAGCAAAGATTATGAGTGACAAGATGAAAGCGAGGTACGATAAAGCAATTAATTCGGAAGGGTTTCAGGAAGGAGATTTGGTGCTGCTATACAACCCACAAAGAAAAAAAGGTTTGTCCCCGAAATTGCAGTGTAACTGGGAAGGCCCATACAAAGTTGTAAAACGGATCAACGATGTAGTGTACCGCATACAAACCACTACCAAACCACGAACCAAAATGAAAGTGGTTCATTTGGAGAGATTAGCAGCGTTTAGATCGAGAGATTTGTCTGATCGGGACGATCAGACTTAGGTGGAGGGCAGTGTTACGAATATTAGCAAAACTAAGGAGTGCTGCCAGCTCTAAGCCGATCTAAGCAGTGACGTGAATGCACATCAATAATTCAATCATTATGTATCTACATAAACGAATCAATAATTGCGTCTACACATATGTACACATTCCGACGAGCAACATTTACATACAAGGCAGCGAGAGATGAGATGTCACACACCGATGAATTTACTTATACGCTTATGTGTGTGCGGGAGACTGTAAACTACAAACACATGCATATACCTTATCTGAGTTGTCACAAGAGAGAGCAATAATTTGTGCACGTAGTTGTGGCTGGCGATTTTGTAGCCGAAACAACTAGTAACTTCTGGAAATCGAAGAGCCTAGAAGTATGCAGCGTAAACTATAAAAGCGATGCAGGCGAGTAAGAAGAATTCAGTTTGATTTGAATTGTCAAGCAGTTACGAGTAAGACGATATCTAGCGAGCAATAGCACTATTATTTTGAAAGTCAGTTTCCTTTAAGCTATCAGTTTGGTTATTAAGCTATTCGTTGCACAGTTTGAGTGTTATTGTGAAGTATTTTAATAAAGGCCATTTTTCCATTATTCAATATTGGAGTTATTTATTCAACAGTTTAGCGATACGAACCTAGCAAAAGGGCAAATAAGAGGAATTTGCAGCAACTTCGTTACAATATGCTATACACGTAAGCATTTGGTGAAATTTGAACATACCTAAACGATTTTTAAGATAAATATAAAATAAAAAATAGGTAGGTAATCTGTGTGAGGATGCAAAGCTTCACGTTTTTTGTGGTCTGCATGTAAAAACTATGACTACGAATCACGTCTTTCAAAAATATATGACGTAAACGTAACTATTTGATGAAATTTGATGAATTTTGAAGCTTCTAGCCGTAAAAAAGGGGCAAAAATGACAGTTTATATGAAGTATATAATATATATACCACCGATCTCTATGATTTTTTCAGACAACAATGTATGCTATATACGTAAGCAATCGGTGAAATTTGAAGCTTATAGCTGTTAAAATGGGGTAGAAATTGCGAAAAGATTCTTATCTGAACAATCGGTTGTATGAGATATATACTATATATACAACCTATCTCTATGATTTTTTCAGACAACAATATATGCTATATATGTAAGGAATCGGTGAAATTTGAAGCTTATAGCTGTTAAAATGGGGTAGAAATTGCGAAAAGTTTCTTATCTGAACAATCGGTTGTATGAGATATATACTATATATACAACCGATCTCTATGATTTTTTCAGACAACAATATATGCTATATACGTAAGTATTCTGTGAAATTTGAAGCTTCTAGCTGTTAAAATGGGGCTAAAATTTGCGAAAATATATATATATATATACTATATATATATACTATATATACCACCGATCTTTATGATTTTTCAGACAACAATATATGCTATATACGTAAGCATTCGTTGAAATTTGAAGCCTCTAGCTCTTAAAATAGGGCAGTAATTACGAAGAGTTCCTTATCTGAACAATCGGTTGTGGGGGATATATACTATATATACGACCGATCTCATCAATTTTTTCAGGCAACAATACGTGCAATATACGAAAGTATATGGTGAAGTTTGAAGCTTCAATCTGTTAAATTGGGTAAGATATTACAAATATCCTCTTTTTCTGAAAAATCGGTTGTATGGAGGATATATGCTATAGTGGTCCGATCCGGTCGGTTCCGACAAATGTCTAATTGGACACCCAAATACACCCGCTCACCAAATTTTATCAAGATATCTCAAAAATTGAGGGACTAGTTTGCATACAAACAGACAGACGGACATGGCTAAATCAACTCAGCTCTTCAACCTGATTATTTCGGTATACTTAATGGTGGGTCTATCTATTTTCCTTTAAGGACTTACAATTTTCGGTTTCGTGACGAAATTAATATACCATTTCATTTTCATGAAAGATATAAAAATAGGTAGGTAATTTGGGTGAGGATGCAAAACTTCACGTTTTTGTGGTCTGCATGTAAAAACTATGACTACGAATCACGTATTTCAAAAATATATGAAGTAAACGTAACCATTTGATGAAATTTGATGAATTTTGAAGCTTCTATCCGTAAAAAAGGGGCAAAAATTACAGTTTATATGAAGTATATAATATATATACCACCGATCTCTATGATTTTTTCAGACAACAATATATTCTATATACGTAAGCATTTGGTGAAATTTGAAGCTTCTAGCTGTTAAAACGGGGCAGAAATTGCGCAAAGTTTCTTATCTGAACAATCGGTTGTATGAGATATATACTATGTATACAACCGATCTCAATGATTTTTTCAGACATCAATATGTGCTATACTCGTACGCATTTGGTGAAACTTGAAGCCTCTAGCTGTTAAAATGGGGCCGAAATCGCAAAAAAAAAATATATATATATAAAGGGGGCAAAAATTAGAGTTTATATGGGGTATATAATATATATACCACCGATCTCTATGATTTTTTCAGACAACAATATATGCTATATACGTAAGCATATGGTGAAATTTGAAGCGTCTAGCTGTTAAAAAGGGGCAGAAATTGCGCACAGTTTCTTATCTGAACAATCAGTTGTATGAGATATATACTATATATACCACCGATCTCAATTATTTTTTCAGACAACAATATATGCTATACACGTAAGCATTTGGTGAAATTTGAAGCTTCTAGCTGTTAAAATGGGGAAGAAATTGCGCAAAGTTTCTTATCTGAACAATCGGTTGTATGAGATATATACTATATATACCACAGGTATCTATGATTTTCTCAGACAACAATATATGCTATACACGTAAGCATTTGGTGAAATTTGAACATATCTAAACCATTTTTAAGATAAATATAAAATAAAAAATAGGTAGGTAATCTGTGTGAGGATGCAAAGCTTCACGTTTTTTGTGGTCTGCATGTAAAAACTATGACTACGAATCACGTCTTTCAAAAATATATGACGTAAACGTAACTATTTGATGAAATTTGATGAATTTTGAAGCTTCTAGCCGTAAAAAAGGGGCAAAAATGACAGTTTATATGAAGTATATAATATATATACCACCGATTTCTATGATTTTTTCAGACAACAATATATGCTATATACGTAAGCATTTTGTGAAATTTGAAGCTTCTAGCTGTTAAAACGAGGAAGAAATTGCGCAAAGTTTCTTATCTGAACAATCGGTTGTATGAGATATATACTATATATACAACCGATCTCTATGATTTTTTCAGACAACAATATATGCTATATGCGTAAGCATTTGGTGAAATTTGAAGCTTCTAGCTGTTAAAACGGGGCAGAAATTGCGCAAAGTTTCTTATCTGAACAATCGGTTGTATGAGATATATACTATGTATACAACCGATCTCAATGATTTTTTCAGACATCAATATATGCTATACACGTATGCATTTGGTGAAACTTGAAGCCTCTAGCTGTTAAAATGGGGCCGAAATCGCAAAAAAAATATATATATATACTATATATATATACTATGTATACCATCATATATATATTATATATCACCGAACTCTATGATTTTTTGACACAACAATATATACTATATACCTAAGCAATCGGTAAAATTTTAAGCTTATAGCTGTTAAAATGGGGCTAGAATTGCGAAAAATATATATATACTATATATATATATATTATATATACCACCATATATATACTATATATACCACCGATCTGTATGATTTTTTCAGACAACAATATATGCTATATACGTAAGCATTCGTTGAAATTTGAAGCTTCTAGCTGTTAAAACGTGGCAGAAATTGCGCAAAGCTCCTTATTTGAACAATCGGTTGTATGAGATTATATATACCACCGGTCTCTATGATTTTTTCAGACAACAGTATATGCTATACACGTAAACATTTTGTGAAATTTGAACATATCTAAACGATTTTTAAGATAAATATAAAATAAAAAATAGGTAGGTACTTTGTGTGAGGATGCAAAGCTTCACGTTTTTTGTGGTCTGAATGTAAAAACTATGACTACGAATCACGTATTTCAAAAATATATGACGTAAACGTAACTATTTGATGAAATTTGATGAATTTTGAAGCTTCTATCCGTAAAAAAGGGGCAAAAATGAGAGTTTATATGAAGTATATAATATATATACCACCGATCTCTATGATTTTTTCAGACAAAAATATATGCTATATACGTAAGCATTTGGTGAAATTTTAGGCTTGTAGCTGTTAAAATGGGGCAGAAATTGCGCAAAGTTTCTTATCTGAACAATCGGTTGTATGAGATATATACTATATATACCACCGATCTCAATGTTTTTTCAGACAACAATATATACTATACACGTAAGCATTTGGTGAAATTTGAAGCTTCTAGCTGTTAAAATAGGGAAGAAATTGCGCAAAGTTTCTTATCTGAACAATCGGTTGTATGAGTTATATACTATGTATACCACCGATCTCAATGATTTTTTCAGACATCAATATATGCTATACACCTAAGCATTTTATGAAATTTGAAACTTCGAGCTGTTAAAATGGGGCCGAAATCGCAAAAAAAAAAATATATATATACTATATATACCATCATATATATATTATATATATATCACCGATCTCTATGATTTTTTGACACAACAATACATACTATATACGTAAGCAATCGGTGAAATTTGAAGCTTATAACTGTTAAAATGGGGTAGAAATTGCGAAAAGTTTCTTATCTGAACAATCGGTTGTTTGAGATATATACTATATATACAACCGATCTCTATGATTTTTTCAGACAACAATATATGCTATATACGTAAGCAACCGGTGAAATTTGAAGCTTATAGCTCTTAAAATGGGGTAGAAATTGCGAAAAGTTTCTTATCTGAACAATCGGTTGTATGAGATATATTCTATATATACCACCGATCTCAATGATTTTTTCAGACAACAATATATGCTATATACGTAAGCAATCGGTGAAATTTGAAGCTTATAGCTGTTAAAATAGGGAAGAAATTGCGCAAAGTTTCTTATCTGAACAATCGGTTGTATGAGATATATACTATGTATACCACCGATCTCAATGATTTTTTCAGACATCAATATATGCTATACACGTAAGCATTTGGTGAAATTTGAAGCTTCTAGCTGTTAAAATGGGGCCGAAATCGCAAAAAAAATATATATATACTATATATAAATACTATATATACCATCATATATATATTATATATATCACCGATCTCTATAATTTTTTGACACAACAATACATACTATATACGTAAGACTTCGGTGAAATTTGAAGTTTATAGCTGTTAAAATGGGGTAGAAGTTGCGAAAAGTTTCTTATCTGAACAATCGGTTGTATGAGATATATACTATATATACAACCGATCTCTATGCTTTTTTCAGACAACAATATATGCTATATACGTAAGCAATCGGTGAAATTTGAAGCTTCTAGCTGTTAAAATGGGGCTAAAATTTCCAAAAATATATATATATATACTATATATATATACTATATATACCACCATATATATACTATATATACCACCGATCTTTATGATTTTTTCAAACAACAATATATGCTATATACGTAAGCATTCGTTGAAATGTGAAGCCTCAAGGTCTTAAAATAGGGCAGTAATTACGAAAAGTTCCTTATCTGAACAATCGGTTGTGGGGGATATATACTATATATACGACCGATCTCATCAATTTTTTCAGGCAACAATATGTGCAATATACGAAAGTATATGGTGAAGTTTGAAGCTTCAATATGTTAAATTGGGTAAGATATTACAAAAATCCTCTTTTTCTGAAAAATCGGTTGTATGGAGGATATATGCTATAGTGGTCCGATCCGGCCGGTTCCGATCAATGTCTTATCGGACACCCAAATACACCCGCTCACCAAATTTTATCAGGATATCTCAAAAATTGAGGGACTAGTTAGCATACAAACAGACAGACGGACAGACGGACAGACGGACATGGCTAAATAAACTCAGCTCTTCAACCTGATTATTTCGGTATACTTAATGGTGGGCTATCTATTTTCCTTTAAGGACTTACAATTTTCGGTTTCGTGACGAAATTAATATACCATTTCATTTTCATGAAAGGTATAAAAATAGGTAGGTACTTTGGGTGAGGATGCAAAGCTTTACGTTTTTTGTGGTCTGCATGTAAAAACTATGACTACGAATCAGGTATTTCAAAAATATATGAAGTAAACGTAACCATTTGATGAAATTTGATGAATTTGGAAGCTTCTATCCGTAAAAAAGGCGCAAAAATGACAGTTTATATGAAGTATATAATATATATACCACCGATCTCTATGATTTTTTCAGACAACAATATATGCTATATACGTAAGCATTTGGTGAAATTCGAAGCTTCTAGCTGTTAAAACGTGGCAGAAATTGCGCAAAGTTCTTTATCTGAACAATCGGTTGTATGAGATATATACTATGTAACAACCGATCTCAATGATTTTTTCAGACATCAATATATGCTATACACGTAAGCATTTGGTGAAATTTGAAGCCTCTAGCTGTTAAAATGGGGCTGAAATCGCAAAAAAAAAAATATATATATATACTATGTTGTAACGAAGCTTTTTCGTGCCCCATTGCTTCTTTGATATATGCTGGGGTATACTCGCCGTCCCCAGGGTTCGTTTACAATAAATTTGTATTAAAGGGGCACCTTGCAAATCGATTTCATATAAAATTCACTTTATTGCTTTAACTCTATATACTACAACTGTAAAAATATAATAAAAGAAAGATTTGTGTATATTCTTCACTTCGCTTTATGCTTGCTCCGTGATTGGTGGTGGGCTAACGGTCCTCGCGTCCCGTTAGGATCGTTCCGTTAGGACGCCCTGCTGGGTATGTGTAAATGTATCTCAGTGACGCCGTGAGTCGGCGTGTTTCTCTTACGGTTACCGACTGCGTATCTCTGCTGCGGCAAACGTCGTATGTTAGTGTTGCGCTGCTGCGACCAGCGTCGTATGTTAACGTATCTCTACTGCGGCCAACGTCGTATGTTAGCGTTGCGCTGCTGCGACCAGTGTCGTATGCTCGTATAATTCTGCTGCGGTGCTCTGTCGCGCCTTACGTCGGCGTCTACTTGTATTGCTGAGGCGATGCTCTGTCGCCGTGTTCCGTTAGACGGGTCCCGTTAGTACGTGGCGTCGGTGCCTTGACGCGCCTTACATCGGCGTCTCTCTCTTCTGCGGTGGTCTGTCGCGCCTTACGTCGTTGCCGCTCTGTTGCGGCCTCTGCCGGCGCACTTCTACTGACGGAGGTGATCGGGTGACGCCTGTCGCGGTTGCGCGTTACTGTGGCGGGGCCTTTGGTCTTTGGAGGGTGATGCGTAGAGAAGGTCAACCGCAATCACCATTCCACGACTCGCTCCTATGAAGTGGATTCCTATTGCATAGAGTAGGTCAACTGCAATAGGGATATACTTCGCTAGTAGCTCTGGTCACGACCACAGCTCCGTGCTGACTTGAAGCGTTTACTTGTATTACTCTGCTGGTGTACCTCTACTGACGGAGGTGAGCGGGTGTCACCTGTCGCGGTTGCGCGTTACTGTGGCGGGGCCTTTGGTCTCTGGAGGGTGATGCGTAGAGAAGGTCAACCGCAATCACCATTCCACGACTCGCTCCAATGAAGTGGATTCCTATTGCATAGAGTAGGTCAACTGCGATAGGGATCTACTTCGCTAGTAGTTCTGGTCACGACCACAGCTCCATGCTGACTGACTGCTGTGCTGCTGTGTCGCTCCTTTTATTGCCTTGTTTGGCATTGCTGGCTCAAATGGTTGCGTTGGTATGGTTGCTGTTCGATGTTGCGAACGCTCGTTGCGTTGCTGAAACTTGTTGGTTGGTCTGTTGCTATAGCCTTTTGTGACTGGCTGTTGTGTCAATGCTGTGTTGAACTTGTTGGTTGGTCTGTTGCTATAGCCTTTTGTGACTGGCTGTTGCGTTATTGTTGTATCGAATATGATGTATGCTGTATTGGACTTGTTGGTTGGTCTGTTGCTATAGCCTTTTGTGGCCACTTGTTGTGTTAATGTCGTGTCAAATATGTTGTGGGGTCGTTTTGTGTGGGCCAAATTAATGGGGATTTATTTGGTCCTCACACTCCCCCCCCCCCCCCCCCCCCCCACTTCAGAAATTTAGCCCTCGGTGCCCAGTATTCGTATGTGGGCCCTGCCTTTTACGACCGTTACGGCGTATTCCCGTGTGCGAAAACTTACGCGGGAGCGTCCTTTGCCTTCGGCGATGCGTCGGAAAATGCCTCGCACGTTTTCTGCAATTTTCGGGAATTGGTTTAGCGTTGGTCCATCCGCGTCGTGGGCCTCGATTATCACCTCTTGGTGGCCGGCTGTTGTTTGTTGTGGCTCTTTTTCGGCGTCTGGTGCTACCGGTTCAGTGTTGTCTTCCGGGATTGGTTGTTTGACTGTGTAAGGGTTGTATGTGGTGGTTATGGTTTGCGTAGTCTTCGTGGACTCTCAACCGTCCCGTAGAAATCGGTTCAACATTTCCGTGCACTTCTGGCTCGCCACTTCCTCGGTGAACGGCTGTCCGCACAGTCCGGGTACTCCTTCTCCGCTCCCTGTGTATCGCAATACCCTCTCCATGTTCTCGGCTACGTATACGCCACAGTCGTTGTTGTTGCATTGTTGAGGGACCTCGAGTACTAGCTCCTGGGCCTTAAACCCGTCATACCCGTACCGCTGTACATACTCCCACCGAAGGAAATCCACCCAAGTCTGTGTTGCGTGCGGAACTTTGGCCCTGTGCATCGAAACCGCTATCCATACGTACCGCTCCTGCCAGCATTCCGTGTCAGTGATGTGGTGTGTGACTGCTGCGTTCGCCAGGCCGAGTAGGTACCAGTGTTTGGGTACGTTGTGGGGCGCAAGGATCACGCTCTTGCCAAACATGTCGGCGTTCCGGACCCAGCGGTGTATGCGTCTGTAATTTTCCTCCGTGTTCCCCTTCTGGGTCAGCTGCCAGATCACGAAAGGGCTGAGAGTCGTATTGTGTTGTCCGTGTTGCTCTTCCAGTCCCTTTGCCCAAGCGTCAATGACGGTGTCGGTCAACCATTTCGATTCTCTGAGAGTGTCGAGGTCAGTCGTATAGAGGGGTATGCCGGCTGGTCCTGCCGGGAATATTATTTTAGGCGTGTCTCTCGGCGGTGGGGCTGTGTCCTCATCCGAGGAGAGCTCGATAATTTTCGGCGGCTGTGGCTTTTCCGGTGGAGCTGTGTCCTCATTGGAGGAGGACTCGATGGCTGCCGGCAACTGCCTTGCCTTCACTTCTATCCTACCGAGTGTGAGCATTATCGGTGATGCTCCGGTCTTCTTGTGGGCCTTGGCCGTGACTGGTTCGGTGTTCGTGGTGTTGGTGTAGGTGTCTGCAGTGTTTGGTGATGTAATGGTGCGTGCGACGTCAGTGTACCTGTTTACGCGTGTAGTTCCACGCGTGTTGTTGACGTCGCCGCCTGTAGTATTTAATGGTGTAATGCCGTGTACGACGTCAGCGTACCTGTTTGCGCGTATAGTTGCACGCGTGTGGCTGACGTCGGCCCCAGTAGTGTTTAATGGTGTAATGATGTGTTCGACGTCGGCGTACCTGTTTGCGCGCATATTTGCACGCGTGTGGCTGACGTCAGCGTCTAGCGTTATAGCTCTGCATTGTAAATTATTGGTTTGTGAAAAAAAAGTCGTAGCAAAAGAAAACGATGTTGTCACCTCGGTGGTTTGCGTTGGAATGACCGGCGCTTGATTGTCCTTGATATTAATTAATAATATAAGAAATTGTTCTCCCTGAATTTGTTTGGTTTCACGCGATGATCTCTGCTGTATGATATGCTTTTAGTTCCGCGATGTTGACAGTTTTTTCCTTTCCTCCGTTGGGTTTTCGTATTTTGGAGTATCACTGGTGATACATATCCTAGGATCTGGTAGGGTCCGTCATATTTATTTATTTATTTATTTATTCATATTATAGTCTAGGACAAACAGAACCTCCTTACAGACTATTTACTAATATATCTTAACTAATAAATATAAAATATTCAAATAATTTCATTCAATAGCAGTTTAAACCTAAATTTATTTAATGCAAAATCAATATCTATAGAATACAGCAAATTAAACTCCCTCATTGCCCTAGCAATTGGAGAGTTGGAAGCATAAGTCGTTCTAAATCTATCTAACCAGAAAAAATCGTGACATCGAAGGGTTCGCGATGGTACATTGAACCGTATACGTTCTAAAAGATAGGGCGAGTCAACCGTCCCATTGATGATATCATATAAAAATGTCAATGAAAGCATTGATCTTCTACTCACTAAAGATTTAAGGTTAATTAAAAGACACCTAGAACTGTATGTTGGAACAGGGTCCTGAAAACGCAAAGGCCGGAGGGCAAATCGCAAAAATATTTTTTGAATACGCTCAAGTCGGTCTATATGGCAGGCATGGTACGGCCTCCAAATGAAAACAGCATATTCTAGTTTAGACCGCACTAGGGTTGTAAATAAAAGTTTTAAAGTATAAGGATCACTAAAATCCATACTGAAACGGCGAATGAACGCGAGTGTGGAATAAGACTTCGCAATGACATAATTAATCTGACTGTGGAATAGAAACTTCGCATCAAAGACTACACCAAGATCTGATATTTCATCAACAACCCTCAGCGTAGAGTCCCCAATATGATACGAAACAGGAAGAACATTTCGAGTTTTAGCAAAGGTAATACTAAAACATTTACTTATATTTAAAAGCAGACGATTCCGTTTACACCAGTCCATTACGTTATCAAGATCAGCTTGGAGCATAGTGGACTCAGATTGAGTCGTGATTGATGCAAAAATTTTCAAGTCATCAGCAAACAATAAGAATTCAGCATAACTGAAACAATGACGTATGTCATTAATAAAGATAACAAATAATAAGGGACCCAACACGCTCCCTTGGGGTACACCAGAATTGGCAGTAAACGACCGCGAAGAAATACCATCTACCACAACAACACAGCTACGATCTGCCAAGTAAGATCTCACCCAAGATAGCATACTAGAATGGAAGCCGAAGCCAGCAAGTTTAGATATTAGTAATGAATGGTTGACTTTGTCAAAAGCCTTCGAAAAATCGGTATAGATAGTATCAACTTGCGCCCTCCTATTAAATGAAGAAATACAGTATTCAGAAAATACTGCTAGATTAGTTACAGTTGATCTGCCAGGCATGAATCCATGCTGATTAGGTGAAATCAAGGTCTTTACTGCGAAGAATATTTTATCCTTAACTACAATTTCAAACAATTTCGAGACAGTGGAAAGTTTAGAAATAGGACGGTAGTTGGCAACATTACTTTTATTACCACTCTTGAATATCGGGGTAATAGACGTTACCTTCCAAGCGTTTATGAAATCTCCATTCCTGAGAGATTTATTAAAAATTAATAAGATTGGATACGCAACTGCTGCAATATTTTTAAACAAAAAAGAACAGAACCCATCTACATCCATTTGCACTGACGACTTGATCACCGAGATGCCACAAATGACATCCTCAAGTGTCAGGGACAATTGACCAAAATTAATAGGGGTGTCATTTTCCGTATCTAGTTCCTCGGTGAGAAACGTCCCAGTCTCAAAATTCGCCCCGAAAAAATCAGCAAAGAGGTTGACAGCTTCGCCGAGGGAATACGCAGATTTTCCATTGTAAGAAACTTTAGATGGGATACTTGCACACGACTTTTTAGCCTTAACGTAACGCCAAAAAGATTTAGGGTTTAACTTAATATTCCTTTCAAATTTAGCAACATACTCTTTATGAAGTTTCTTACTCAAAGATTTAAACTTACTTGAGTATAATAAATATTTATCCTTATGAAGACGCATCTTCGATAATTTATACCTTTTAAAAAACTTATTCCTTAAATTTTTAAGTCTTTTCAACTTTCTTGTATACCAAGGTATTTTGTAACATTTCCTTTTCACTCGAGGAATTAAAGTGGAGCAAATTTCATTGACTTTAACTTTGAAAATATCAAAGCATTCATTTACACTCTTCCCAGAAAATATAGTATCCCAATCATGCAAATTGATTCTATCGCTAATGGCATTAAAGTTGCAATTTTTGAAACAGTAATTATCCGGTAGCAAATCTAAGTCGACATTTCTAAATTCGTAAAACTCCAGTTGCAGGACAAGAGGAACATGATGCAAGCCGGGGCATGACAGAGGGTCGAGACATTCTTCCAAAGAAAAATTCATATCTTCACTTAAAAAAATTAGATCTAATGTTTTAAACAGTTTATTTAAAATTGAATTAATTTTTTTAAGTTGTCAACAACATACGTTTCGGAAAAGCTAGTTACATTGTTGGGGTACAAAGTTAAACTCTCACCCACTGGCGCCCAGCTCACATCTCCTATATTGAAATCACCTAAAATACAAAAATTACACTCTGATTTCGTAGAAACTAAGTCTATAAGATTATCAGTATGTGCTTTATACAAACTGTCAATACTACCAGGCGGAATGTAAGATACACATATAAAGAGTGTCGACGACCCATTGACACATACACACAGTTGATCCAACCGAGTGTCCTCATTCTGCAGTGAAATAGATGATGAGTGATATTTACGCCGAACAGCAATTAAAGTACCACCTCCTCGGGACAGGCCAGTTTTTAACGTATCTCGATCTTTTCTATATACGTTGTACATTTCGGGATCAAAATACTCGTTGTCATAGAAATTTTCATTTAGCCAGGTTTCCACGAAAACGTAAACATCATAACCCAAAAGTGAACTAAATTCATATACTGCTTTAGACTTAGTTCTAAGCCCAGAAGCATTTTCATAATATATACTAAACGGCAAAGAGTTCGGTTTGAAATTCAGGGATGTTGCTACACCACTTGTTGAGTTGCACCGCCCCTTGGAAAAAAACGGAACGGCCGTAGAATTACATTAATAGGCCAGATGTTCGCATCAATAACTTTGTTGTAATAAGATTCCGATACGCCTAGTTTAAAACTGACTCGCCTTAGTTCGGACAGATTGGTACCACTTTTTACGAGCTTGTCGCATTTCAAATAAGTTTTACCAATGCCAGAATGTTTCGTGACATAGCTTAAAATATCATCCTCGGTCACTTTGGGCAAGAACGATGAGACGTGCAGCCACTTCATACTCGAAGCTACACACAGTTCCGAGTTGGTATTTACGCCAAGAACCAGTGGCTTACTTAGATTCTTCTTGGCACTCCTCCCTACCAGTAAAGGTGCAGGAACATTATCATTATTCTGCGTGTTACTCACAGTATGAGCATCCCGCAGTCCAAAATTTGCAGTTGATGGGTTATTATTTTGGGCTACCACCGTAGCGAAACTCATTGGCAACGAAGTATTAGTACCAGTGGCACAAGTAGTAGAAGAGGTAGTAGTGTTGATAGACACAGAGGCAGTAGAAAGTGGCACCGAAGCAGCGGAAACATTCGTTAATACTGGTTTAGTTTTGCTTTTCTTACTACCCTTCACAGTCGGACTAGAGTTAGTACGGTTCGCACCAAGTTTATTATCTGCACCCTTTGAAATAAACGGCTGGGTATTATTATTCGGCAAATGTATGTCTCTGACATTATTATGTTCAGTCGCATTACCTTTTAGCAAAGACTGAGTGAGAGAGTTATTTGTCAACACGGTCATGCTATTAATAGACGTATCAACAGTATTTGATTTTGGTACGCCAGCAACATCATCAGCAGCAGCAGCGACAGCATCCCGCATAACCAAAGAGCAAGCAGGAACATTAACATTATCAGACAACTCTTTTTGTTTGTTTATATTAAGAGCATTGTCCGAAACCAGCTTAAGCAAATCGACTACAGCCTTTCTCAAATCTACTATTTCCGACTTAAGAGAAGTTATAACAGCATCTCTGTCTTGTAGGTTTGTGGACAATAACTTAAATTCGGCACATAAAGCATCAAACTTTCGTGATAACTTTTTATTGTCATCACGAAAGAAGCGTAAAGAGGAATGCATATTAGCATTTTCTGCATGCAAACCATCCAGTTCATTATCCACAGTGGGTTTCGCATTATTTATATTGTTTGTATTGTTTGTGTTCAATGAAGAACTGTCAAGTGGTCGTTCACACGATACAACGGGTGATACAGGCGGGCGGAGAGATGAGCGACGCTCTGCCATGCACTTCTCACACAAAAAAGATTTACCTGCCGAGAGCAAATAGTCAACATCGGTTTGCACAAAACCAACACAATGCAAGTGAAAAATTTCTTTGCACTTTGCACACTGAATTTTTGGATCTATGCGATCAACTTTTTGTTTGCACACACAAGGCATTTTAAAATTAAATGAATATTCGATTAACTAGACAGCGGTTAGCGTCAATAAAGTTTATACACCAAGAGTCAATATGTAATTGCACGACAATTGGTCATAAAATTACGCGATTAAAGACGGTTTATTATGATAAAATTCACCATAATGCGGAGCAAAGAAAAAACACGTCCGCACTCCACGAATATAAATCACAATTTATTTGGGGGCCAACTTTGCCGCGAAGTTTTCGCCGGCCTTGGAGAGATGGTGTTCCTTTGCGAGCACTAGTTCGCCGACTACGGAGGTCCATTTTCTCCGCCGTAAATTGTAGTGCCGTGCTTGGTCTGCCGCCGCTCGTTCCATGTTCTGCCTCACTATTCTGAATGCCTCTTGCATTCTGTCAGATTTTTCTTCTGCCGTGGTGGTGGCTGTGCCTGTCCCCAGGTTGACCTCGTCAAACAATGCCCCTGGTAGTCGCGGTTCCCGTCCTTGTACGAGGAAGGCTGGACTGTACCCTGTGGACGCGGTTACACTGGTGTTGATGGCCAGCTCGATATCTGGGAGGAAGTCGTCCCATTTGTTGTGTTGTGATTTGGTGAGTTGCGCTATGATCCTCTTTACCGTTCTGTTCGCCCGTTCCGTCGGGTTTTCTTGCGGGTGTAGGGCGCCGTGAATTGTTGTCGTATCCCCATTTCCTTGAGGTAACGCTGCCACATTGTGCTGGTGAACTGGACGCCGTTGTCCGATATCAGTATCTTGGGAGCACCAAATCTTGCTACGATGCGTTCTCTGAACGCGCGGCGAAGGCCTTCTGCTGTCGCACGCCTCATGGGGACCAGTTCCACCCATTTGCTGAAGCGGTCGAAAAATACTAATAACATCGTGTTCCCGTGTGTGGATCGTGGGAGTGGTCTGACGAAATCGACGCACACTGTGGCGAATGGTTCTTGGGCCACCTGTGTGAGCATCTTTCCTGCTGGTTTTTGCTGTGCCTCCTTGTATTTCTGGCAAGACTCGCACTGCCGTACATATCGACTGATGTCCCGAAACATGCCGGACCAGTAATACCGATTGGCAATCCGTGCTACCGTCCGGCGGATGCCCATGTGTCCAGCGCTTGGGATGTTGTGGTTTTCTTCTAACACTCGTTGTCGCAGTGGTGTTGGTACACAAAGTTTCCAAGGGACCGTTTCCTCATCGTGTGACCGGCAGGGAATATGGCGGTACAGTTGTTCATCTTGTATCATGTAGTCAGAATATTTATCGAGGTTAGTGCTCACTTCATTCACGCGCTTGTGCCACCACTTGCATTGTGGCTCTGTTGTCGTTGCTAGGCGTAGGGTCTCCAGTGGCTGCCGTGATAGTGCGTCCGCTACCAGGTTCAGCTTCCCTTTCCTGTACTCGATGTCGAAAGTGTGTTGTTGAAGCTCCAAGGCCCATCGTGCTATACGGCCTGAAGGGCTTTCGATGAAGTTTAACCACTTTAGAGACATATGGTCCGTGATTACCTTGAATCGGTATCCTTCCAAGTATGGCCTCATCTTGCGTATTGCCCAGATTATGGCGAGGCACTCCTTCTCGGTGGGCGAGTAGTTGGTTTCCGCCTTGTTGAGTTTCCTGCTGGCGTAGGCGATCACGCGTTCTCCGCCTTCCAGGTCCTGTGTCAATACGGCACCCAGCCCGAAATTGCTGGCGTCCGTTTGTAAGGTGAAGGTCTTGGTGAAGTCCGGGCAGGCAAGTATCGGTGCTTCCGTGAGCTTTTGCTTTAAAACCTCGAAGGCCTCCTGCTGTTCGGCCCCCCACTTCCAGTGTTTGCCCTTTTTCAGCGGGGTTGTGAGTGGTTGGCTGATCGTGGCGAAGTCGGGTACGAAACGTCGGTACCAGGATGCTATACCGAGATATTGGCGTACCTCTTTCACGTTCGTTGGTGGCTTCAAGTCTTTGATGGCTGCGACTTTCTCGGGGTCTGTGTGAATTCCCTTGTCGCTTACTAGGTGCCCTAGGTATCGGATTTCCTTCTTGAAGAATTCGCATTTCTCCGGATTTATTCTGAGGTTGGCGCGCTGTAGTCGTAGCATTACTTCTCTCAGATTGCGATTGTGCTCCTCCACAGTGGATCCTATGACGATTATGTGATCGAGGTATGCGAAGGCGTGGGGTTCCATTTCAGGCCCAATAACCTGATCTAGTGCTCTTTGAAACGTTGCGGGTGCAGAGTGTAGGCCGAACGGCATAACGCGCCACTGGAATAATCCGCGTCCCGGTACTGTGAAAGCTGTGTAGGGCCGGCTCTTGGGCTCCAGTGGTATTTGCCAGTAGCCATTTTTCAAATCCAAACTGCTGATATACTTCGCTCGGCGTAGTTTGTCCAGGATGTGTTGTATTCTGGGTAAGGGGTATGCGTCGGGTACGGATCGGGCGTTAAGCTGCCGATAGTCCACGCATAACCTCCACTTCCCGTTTTTCTTCTTGGCTAGTACGATTGGTGCGCTGTGTGGGCTACAGGATGGCTCGATGCATCCTTTCTGAAGTAATTCGTCAATTTCGTTGTTGATGATGGTCTGCATAGCTGGGTTGCGTGGGAAGTAACGTTGCTTGATGGGGCGGTCGTCCGTCAGGATAATCCTGTGCTCGGCTATTGTCGTCACCCCACTCATGCTCTCGAATTTTCGGAGTTCCTTTGCTAGAAAACCGCGCACTCGTTCCGCTTCTTCTTGTATGCCGTCGTCGTTGTTTTGCATAGTGCCGTCGTGCTTGTAGTTACTGCTGCTCGGTGCTGTTATACTCTGAATGGTTCCAGATGAGACTCCAGGGGTGTCGTACCCGGCGTTCCACTTTCTCGCTCGTGTTATACTTTGATTAGTCCCCGGTGTGTCATACCTGGCGATATCCGTTCTGGCTGATGGTGTACTGTGAATAGTCCCAGGGCTGTCGTACCTGGCGATATCCGTTCTTGATGATGTTGAACTTGGAATAGTCCCAGGGCAGTCGTACCTGGCGATATTCGTTCTTGATGATATTGAACTTGGAATAGTCCCAGGGCTGTCGCACCTGGTGATATTCCTTGCTGATGATGTTGAATTTGGAATAGTCCCTGGCGCGGCTCCAGGATCCGGTGTGTGCTGGGTGAGGGGTCTAGTTAGCATGAGGTGGCCTTCTCCACAATATATGGTGGCTCCCATGCTTCCTAGCGTATCTAGGCCCAGTATGATGTCGTCGATGGCTCCGGGCATGACGTGTAAAACTGTGTGGAGTGACGCTTCCCCGAGGCGTACCTCAGTCCTTATGGCGTCGAAGATGGTAGTGCTAGTCCCGTTTGCCATCGTTATTTTGATGGCCACTCTCACCATTTCTCCGCTTTCCGAGTTTACCACACGTTCTGCTAAGCTGCTTGAGACGAAACTTCTTGATGCCCCTGTGTCGATGACCGCCTCGGCTGATTCCGCGCCGAGCTTGGCTACGGCGCAGAGGCGACCGTGCTCTTGGTACATTGTTACTGCCGATTCGGCGCTGGGTTCCTTGGGCTCACTGCGCCTTGTTCTTCGTGAAGCCCTCTGTCGTTTCCCTGACGTCGACGGCAGCATTCGATTGTGCGTATATCACTGCGGCCACACTCCCAGCAAAAAATTTTCTGTGGGTTTCGGCACCTATTGGTGTGATGTCGTCGTTCGCCGCATCCCCTGCATACGCCGTTGGGGTCGTATCTCTGATTGCCTGGAGGCGTGCGGTTCGGTGGTGGTGGTGGTTGTATTGCAGGTTTTGATGGTGACACCCGGGTTGTGTCACCGGCGATGTGTCGCGTAACTTCGCGGTGATGTCCGCCTGATGATCTGTGATAGTCCTCGCGTATGTTCTCGTATTCTTCGGCAAGTGTCAGGAGCTCTGAGAGATTTGTGAAATCCCTCCGACGAATGTAAAGTTGGTAATCGGGGTGGCTGTTACGGAAGATTCGTTCCAGCCGCTGTTCGCTGGTGTACCCTGCGTGTCTCATCAAGCTCTGGATTCCTAGTACGTAGTCCTTATACCTCTCTTTGTTGTGCTGCCTTCGTTGGCGTATGTCGTCGTCGAGCCGCTCGAAGTACCTGACTGGTAGGAAGAAACGTAAAAAATCCTTTTTGAAGCTTGTCCACTCTCCCCAGTGCGCATTGTTGTTGCGGTACCATTGTAGCGCGGCGCCCCCTAGTCGCTCGGGCATGGTTTTTAGCAGGAGGTCCACGTTTAGCGCGTACACTTCGGCTAACTCCTCTAACCGTTCGGTGAACGCTAACGGGTCCCGTCCGTCTTCATACTTTACGGACCACTTTCTTACCTGGTCGATGATGGGCGCGAACACCACGGTCGGTGCTTGAGTTACCTGGCATGTATAGTTCATGGCTGGTGCCATCATTCCCGCTGGTAAGTACGGTTGCGTGGGTTGAGATGTGCCGGTTGATGATGCCGTAATTTCTGATGGTACGTGCTGTCGTGTGGGTACTGTACTCCTGGGAGGTGCCTGAGATGTACCGTTGGGTGGTACCGCTATTCCTGATGGTAAGTACAGTTGTGTGGGTACTGTATTCCTGGGAGGGAACGCGAGTTGAGTTTGTTCTACCGTTGTAACGGCGACCTTCGGTGTGCCTCCTCCGTTCGACGGGGTCGGTGTCTTAACCTCATTTACGTCGCTCATGTGCGTAGTCTCCTTGTAGGTGGCTTGTAGGGATAAAAATTTTCCGTGGATTTCCGAGTCCGTATTTGCCTTTGAGGCCAGTGCTGCTATGCGCTTTCGGATTTCTCGGGTGGTACCTGTCTGCTCAATACCCAATTCCTGTGTGATGGATATCAGCTGCTCCTTTGAAATTGTGTCTAACCACGTGGTATCGATCTGGTCGACCATTTTGTGGTTAGGTTTCTCGTCAGGAATGTTCCTTCTGACGTGGTAACGATTTGCAGGGTCCCTGCTCAGGCGCCAATTGTAACGAAGCTTTTTCGTGCCCCATTGCTTCTTTGATATTTGCTGGGGTATACTCGCCGTGCCCAGGGTTCGTTTACAATAAATTTGTATTAAAGGGGCACCTTGCAAATCGATTTCATATAAAATTCACTTTATTGCTTTAACTCTATATACTACAACTGTAAAAATATAATAAAAGAAAGATTTGTGTATATTCTTCACTTCGCTTTATGCTTGATCCGTGATTGGTGGTGGGCTAACGGTCCTCGCGTCCCGTTAGGATCGTTCCGTTAGGACGCCCTGCTGGGTATGTGTAAATGTATCTCAGTGACGCCGTGCGTCGGCGTGTTTCTCTTACGGTTAGCGACTGCGTATCTGTGCTGCGGCCAACGTCGTACGTTAGTGTTGCGCTGCTGCGACCAGCGTCGTATGTTAACGTATCTCTACTGCGGCCAACGTCGTATGTTAGCGTTGCGCTGCTGCGACCAGTGTCGTATGCTCGTATAATTCTGCTGCGGTGCTCTGTCGCGCCTTACGTCGGCGTCTACTTGTATTGCTGAGGCGATGCTCTGTCCCCGTGTTCCGTTAGACGGGTCCCGTTAGTATGTGGCGTCGGTGCCTTGACGCGCCTTACGTCGGCGTCTCTCTCTTCTGCGGTGCTCTGTCGCGCCTTACGTCGTTGCCGCTCTGTTGCGGCCTCTGCCGGCGTACTTCTACTGACGGAGGTGATCGGGTGACGCCTGTCGCGGTTGCGCGTTACTGTGGTGGGGCATTTGGTCTCTGGGGGTGATGCGTAGAGAAGGCCAACCGCAATCAGCATTCCACGACTCGCTCCTATGAAGTGGATTCCTATTGCATAGAGTAGGTCAACTGCAATAGGGATATACTTCGCTAGTAGCTCTGGTCACGACCACAGCTCCGTGCTGACTTGTATTGCTGAAGCGTTTAT
Source organism: Eurosta solidaginis (assembly GCF_040869045.1). Taxonomy (NCBI): domain Eukaryota; kingdom Metazoa; phylum Arthropoda; class Insecta; order Diptera; family Tephritidae; genus Eurosta; species Eurosta solidaginis. The sequence continues at coordinate 5,467,032 of NC_090324.1, forward strand.
TTGTATTACTCTGCTGCGCCTTGCGTCGGCGTCTATTTGTATTGCTGGTTGTTGGGTGATTCTCTGCCACGCCTTGCGTCGGCGTCTACTCGCGTGTGCTGGGCGATACTCTGTCGCGCCTTGTATTACTCTGCTGGTGTACCTCTACTGACGGGGGTGAGCGGGTGTCACCTGTCGCGGTTGCGCGTTACTGTGGCGGGGCCTTTGGTCTCTGGGGGGTGATGCATAGAGAAGGTCAACCGCAATCACCATTCCACGACTCGCTCCTATGAAGTGGATTCCTATTGCATAGAGTAGGTCAACTGCGATAGGGATCTACTTCGCTAGTAGCTCTGGTCACGACCACAGCTCCGTGCTGACTGACTGCTGTGCTGCTGTGTCACTCCTTTTATTGCCTTGTTTGGCATTGCTGGCTCAAATGGTTGCGTTGGTATGGTTGCTGTTCGATGTTGCGAACGCTCGTTGCGTTGCTGAAACTTGTTGGTTGGTCTGTTGCTAAAGCCTTTTGTGACTGACTGTTGTGTCAATGCTGTGTTGAACTTGTTGGTTGGTCTGTTGCTATAGCCTTTTGTGACTGGCTGTTGCGTTATTGTTGTATCGAATATGATGTATGCTGTATTGGACTTGTTGGTTGGTCTGTTGCTATAGCCTTTTGTGGCCACTTGTTGTGTTAATGTCGTGTCAAATATGTTGTGGGGTCGTTTTGTGTGGGCCAAATTAATGGGGATTTATTTGGTCCTCACAATGTATACCATCATATATATATTATATATATCACCGATCTCTATGATTTTTTGACACAACAATATATACTATATACCTAAGCCATCGGTGAAATTTGAAGCTTATAGCTGTTAAAATGGGGTAAAAATTGCGAAAAGTTTCTTATCTGAACAATCGGTTGTATGAGATATATACTATATATACAACCGATCTCTATGATTTTTTCAGACAACAATATATGCCATATATGTAAGCGTTCTGTGAAATTTGAAGCTTCTAGCTGTTAAAATGGGGCTAAAATTGCGAAAATGTATATATATACTATATATATATAATTAATTTGTTTATTGGCCGTTAATGAATAAATATATATATTATTCTGTTTTATGAGCTCTAGGCCTGTTTTAAATTAAACAACTCCGTCTGTTGCTTATATGTATTTAATTTCGATATTTCGATCTCAATCTGAGAACATCATCAGGACTGTAATAAAAAACAATAAAAACACACATTCAATTACACATAAAAAACATATCCATCTCTTAAACATATTATATTTCACATAAAAACATGTCAATCTACTTAAACATAATGCATAAGCGCGTCTTACATCTTCCGCTGTGATGCAAAGTCCAAAAATTATGAAGAAAAGTGATTATCGGAACCAACGAAAAAATAAACAGAGAGTGTAAACATGTAGATAATCATATGAAATACCGTAATTGTAAACAAAAATTGAGAAAAATTTACAACAATAATATGGCAAGCGGCGAAAATAATAATACTGTAGGTATAGTAGGCATACATGTAATCAGGTGTATAGTTATTGTACCAAGGCACAGAAACTACATGAGTGTGCATGTGCAGAGAATGGAGCAAATTGTTATTATTTTTGTTTTATTTTATCAAGAGTATTGATTATGCTTTAAAATCAGGTTGCGGTAGGCGTAAGCACAATGATCCGTGTCAGCCTTAAAATTCATCCTTCTATCATTAGGGGTGTTCACTATGTGAAGCATTTCTAAAGTAAAACGCTTATGATAATTTTTCTCCTCTTCCAAAATTTTGATATTTTCGAAATCCGGGTAATGTCCGGTATCCTTACAGTGAGATGATAGAGCCGTTTTTTTGTCAGAAAAATTGTTCCTTAATTTTATATTGGATTTATGAGCGGATAT